>NC_058406.1:42155849-42232468 GCF_002201575.2 Neomonachus schauinslandi
CCCAGAGACCCAGAGCCCTGCCCCAAACCAGTGCTCAAGGTGTAGGGGGCCCAGAAAGCCAGCATTGCCCCTCCATTTGTTAGCTTCTCTCTCTTACATGGAGAGCTGCTCAGAGGCAAGGTGTTCCAGAAAGGACTCCTCAGCCGCGGAATCACAGAGATGGAACATCCAAATGCCAGCTGTGCAGCCCTGGACACGTGACCATGCCGCTCTGAGCCTCTTCCTCCGCTGTAGAAGCAGGAGTGCGCACGCCAGCCTCCCGCACGCAGGGGGCTCTGTGTCGGTGACGCCAGCCCCACTGTGCCACGTCCCTCTCTGGCTCGTGGGTCTTCTCCAGTAATGAGTGACACCCAGGCTTCCCTGGGCAGCCAGAAGAGTGCTTCAGTTCGGTGAACTCCTCAAGGTCAGGTACCAGGTCGGATTCTCCACCGAGCAGTGGCTTCCAGTTATGCGCTGCATGAAGGAGGGAGGGAGGGAGGTCTCCAGGAAGGGTCCGACACTGACTGTCCATCACTTCCCAGCTACTAATAGCTTTAAAACCTCTGCATATCAAATACGGTGTTTGTCCTTGACGTCCTCATAAGGAAAGGCAAGGGGAGAGATTTCTATCCTACCCATTTCATAGATGGGAACACCGAGACCCAAACCGATTCAGAAAACTTACTCTCCCTGTCCACGAATCTCTGCTCTATCCACGTCATGAGCATGAGGCCCGCCACCCAGCGGCGCCAGGACCAGACTGGGATACGGCAGGGAGAGTGGGTGGCCACAGACCTCTGCTACTGACACAGCTGGGTCACCTTGGGCAAGATTCTCACCCTCTCTCAGCCTTAGTTTCCTTCTCCTACAAAATGGAGACAATAAAACCCTCTCACCCCATGAGCATTAAATGAAATCATGGAAAGGAAAGTGGCCTGTGAACCTCAAAGGGAGTATCATCCTCTTACGGTCACAGCCCTCCTTGGGGTGGGGTTCAGTCTAGGCCTGTGTGTGTGTGTGTTGCTCCTGATGTCTGCCGAATGGATAAGTGCATGAATGAACAAATGGCATTCCAAAACCACAGCTGCTCAGGCCACCTGATGTATTCTAAGACCAATCCACCTTGATAACTAAGCAGCAGGAATAAAACAGCCGACCCACTGCTGTCCCAGTGAGCAGGGTGTGACACGTCTGAAGATCTGGAATGGACTACGGGGAAGAGCTATACCCCTTATCAAACCCGAGACGAACCTCTCCAACATGGCACACACAGCCGCCACCATCTGACTCTCCCAGCCTGCAGCAGACATTGGCCAGGTGGTCTCCACCCTGGACACGGCTGGGGGAAGGTTTCCTGGGCCCCGAGCCCAACCACGCTGATACCATCTGCTGGTGTCAGGGGGAGGCATCGCAGGCCCGTCTTCCCAGCCTTGAGGCCATGTAAGCCTCTGTCTTCTAAACCAAGTCAAAAAGGAAGACTATAGTACTCTCACAGCTGCCTGGAGACCTACCCCAGCATCAGGAGCAGGGTTCTCTTCGGAGTCTGGGGCTGCGTGAGGATGTGTGCCCAGCTGTGAGTCCCTGTACAGGGTGAGGGACACGGGGCATGCTCTGCACCAGAACGGGGAGTGCAGCCCAGGGTGGGCAGAGACCATCAGGGCCGGGCTTCGGGGCCCTGTTGCCTCTTGTCTGGACTGTTGCAACAGCCCCACAGGCCTCACTGCTCGAGGGATGACGCCAAGTGGGGTGGAATATGCTGGTCAGAGCCAGGAGAGGGGCCCGGATCCGAGAAGAGATTTGGGAGGAATCATGTAAAACTGTGAGCAAAATGAGAGAAATGGATGCTGCTGGCCAGGGCCAATGTCTCCAGTCAAAGGTGGCCAAGAAGGAGAACATGCATGTTCTCTCTGGGCTGGCGAAGTGAGGGACTGGAGTTCCTTCCACAGCACCGGGAGGGGGACGGCATTTCAGGGACTGCTAAGGAGGGGCAGGTGGAGGCCTGGGACAGAGCAGCCCCAGACCCGGTCCCTGCCCTCAGGGAGCTTATGATGGACGTTTCTTCTTCTCCCCAACAGCTCCGAGGCTAAGCGATGTGCTCAAGTGCACACAGCAGAGAGGCAGCGCAGCTGGGACTCAAACCCCTGTTTTCTGATCTTCTATCATCTCCTTCCACAGAGCCACGCACACCCAGCCACTCGCTCCTTGTCTCGGGGCCTTCCCTGGCTGCCCCTACCCACCCCCACCCCCATACACTCCTGTGCTGAGTTCATACCACATGAACTTGAACCACTTTGTCGGCTACTTTGCAAGTGTTCTTAATCTTTCAGTTAATTCATCGGCTCTTGGAAAATAAAGGAAATTTGAAATTGCTGTGTTGCATGCAATAAACTCTTGGCATCTGGCCAGCCGAGGCCATTCCAGGCAGATTCGGCACCAGTCCTGCACAGATGCTTCCTGTTGTAAAGGTGAGGAACCTCCCTCCCTCTCTGCCACCCCTTCAACACCCCCAACCCCATGGCCTACTCTGCAACAGTTCCTTCTCTCCTTCAGCCATCCAGTGGTCACTGAGAGCTGACACCTGGTGGTGGGCGGTGGGCCAGGCTGTGGGATGAGGGGAGTCAGGCACAGTCCCGGCATCCTGGGCCGAGGGGTTCACCGTCTGGGCAGGCCGAGGGCCACTCACCTCTCACCCTGTACACGTGACTGAAATCAACTGAACGGAATCAGAACAGGGCCTTCCTCTGTGGGTTACCTTTTTTTTTTTTAAAGATTTTATTTATTTATTTGACAGAGAGAGACACAGCGAGAGAGGGAACACAAGCAAGGGGGAGTGGGAGAGGGAGAAGCAGGCTTCCCGCCGAGCAGGGAGCCCGATGCGGGGCTCGATCCCAGGACCCTGGGATCATGACCTGAGCCGAAGGCAGACGCTTAACGACTGAGCCACCCAGGCGCCCCTGTGGGTTACCTTTTAATATGTGTCCCCCTAAGGAATACAAGGCCACACACTGATGCCAAGGGCCCTGGCAGTGACCCTATGTGCTACTGCTGCAGGTTGGGAACCTTCTACCTGGGTGGATCTGGCATCACTCACCACAATACCACCACACTCCTGTCGGGACAGATTTTTTGTGAGCAGTCACCACAGAGCCAGGGAGGTCAGGCAAGGAGGAAAAGGATAATGAGAGGCCCTTTTACCTTAGGTTAATTTATGAGGATTTTTACTAAAAAAAAAAAAAAAAAAAAAGGTGCAGCAGTAATTCATTAAGACACACTAGCAGAAAGCAGGAAGGGACCTCGAAGATCATCTCAGACAACCCTGCCATTTTACAGATGAGGAGACTGAGGCTCAGAAAAGAGAAGGAGCTGCCCCAGGCCTTCAGAAGGGCAGGAACAGGACTGGCCCAGGAAGGTGTGATGCCCAGCAGAAAGGTTGATGCTGGCTTCATTAGTCCAGACTGCTCCTGCCTCCCAGAGAGAGGTCCTGGTGGCTGAAGGAGGATGTTGGCCCACCCCCATGAAATCCATAATCAGTGAGCTTCCCCGGCAAAGTGTCATAATGAAGGAGAGTTGTTGTTGCAGAGAAGGTAAGGTCCCTGGAGAGGCTGACCACCCGTGAGACCCGAGCCAACTCCCCAGGAGTCTCTTCCTCTCCTCCTGAGGGCCCACAGGCACCTTCCCTTTCTTTCCTTTGAACTTACGTGCAATAAGCATTTGCTGTGGGCCTACTATGGGCCACACACTGTGGACAGAATGATGAGCTAAATGCATGTCCCTGCCTTGAGCTTAGCACCTAGTGAGGGAGTCAGGAAGCAAAGAATCACACAAATAAATGCAAAACAAAGCCTGCGCATGGCATGGAGGCCCTGCACTGGGAGCTGTGAGAGCCCAGGAGAGAAGTCAGGGAAGGCTTCTAAATTGCAGAAGTGGCATTTGAACTGAGACACGAAGGTGAACAAAGGCTGCCACAGAGGAAGGCAACCCATTCTGAGTCAAGGGAGCAACACGTGCACAGGCCCCGAGGCAGAGGGAACAGTGCGCTCAAGGGAAAGAAAGGAGGCTAGTGTGGCTAGAATGTGGACAATGAGCACACGGTCACCGAAAAGTGAAGCCACAGAGGCAGTCACAAGCCCAATCGCCCAGACCCTGTGGACTAAGGTGCAAAATGGGAGCACTATTCTGAAAACAGCAACCTAGCAAAGTCTTTTAAGCAAGGTCAGAGTACGTGACAGGAAAAGGTTATAAAACGTCATCCTAACTAGGAGGGTGGGAAAGAGCCTAGGGGGAGACAGGGAGCCCAGAGGGGAGGTCACTGCCATTGGCCAGGCTTAGACTACGCTGGTGACAGTGGAGGAGGACAAAAGTGGACACGCTCAAGAGAGATCCAGGAGATCAAAATAATAGGGCTTGTGGAGGGACAGGACATGGCCAGCGGTCAGGGAGCTGCCACCAGGAACAACAGCGAGCCAGGGACACAGGGCAAGGATCAGACAAGCTCAGTCCTGGCATGTGGAATCTGGCAGTCCACTTCCTCGCTCCCCCACCTTCAGGATGTACCAAGAGCCAGGCCCTCTTCTGAGCACTTGCACCCAAGGACTCCCTTATCATAGTAAGAGAAGTGGTAGATGTGACTAGGAACCCATGCAGACCATCTCCAGAGCCTGAGGTCCTCACAAAGGCCCCCCATGGGGCACCTGGGGGGCTCTGTCAGTTAAGCATCTGTCTTTGGCTCAGGTCATGATCTCGGGGTCCTGGGATCGAGCCCCTTGTTGGGCTCCCTGCTCAGCGAGGAGTCTGCATCTCCCTCTCCCTCTGTGCTCTCTCGCTCTCCCTCTTGCTCTCTCTCAAGTAAATAAAAAATTTATTTATTTATTTATTTATTTATTTATTTTTTTAAAAAGATTTTCTTTATTTATTTGAGAGAGAGAATGAGAGACAGCACGAGAGGGAAGAGGGTCAGAGGGAGAAGCAGACGCCCCGCTGAGCAGGGAGCCTGATGCGGGACTCGATCCCGGGACTCCAGGATCATGACCTGAGCTGAAGGCAGTCGCCCAACCAACTGAGCCACCCAGGCGCCCCTCAAGTAAATAAAAAATTTAGAAAAAAGATACAAAGGCCCCCTCTCAACGAGCCATGGAGCACAGTGACCGAGAGCAGAGACTGTGGGTTGAGTCCTGGGTTCAAAGCCCCAGCTCTGCTTCTCATTTCCTGTGGGACCCTGTGTGAGTTATCCTACTCTGAAGGCCCCATCTGTGGACAGTTCCTGCATGGACCCACTGAGAGCATCATACAAATCAGTCCGCAACGTGCCTGGCTCCCAGTGAGCACAATGACTAGTAGCAGCCTTAGCGAATCTGTATTCCCAGCACTGGAAGAAGGCCTGGCACGGGGCAGGTTTGCAGAATGAAGGAACCAGCCAGGTGCCCAGAAAATGCTCAACTGGTAATGAGTGGTACAGCCTGAAGGGAGCGCATGGTGAGGGAAGGTGGGTAGCAGAGACGCTCAAGCACATTCGGGGTGGTCACTTGCTGGGGATGCTGCAGAAGGGACTGGGGCACTGGGAGGGCCTGGACTGGAAGGTGAGGGCTTTGTACAGTCCTTTCCAGGCCTGAGGCTCAGTGTCTCTCTCTGCTCACCAGCCTGCCAGAGCACGGACAATTTTATGGAGCTCAGTCTCTTAATCAACCTTACTCTGCTGGGGCTTAGAGCTGAATCCTTTCCCCAAATTGGACATTTATAGGGCTGGAGGAGGGACAGAAGAGCAGGATGGATGCAGTGTCCACATTCCAGCTGGGAGGTTACAGGCTTTTGTGTTCCTTCCTTCTAAACCCCAAACGTTCCCAGCCAGGCCTGGGAGTGTCCATGTCTCCCCAGATAGGGGGCCCCCTCCCGGACCTCAGTATTTCAGCTCCTCCTCCTGTCTCTGGGGGGAGCCAAGCTGTTAGAACCTCAGAGGATCCCCAGAGCTCAGCCCAGAGCTGACACATGGTAGGTGTATGTTTATGGAGTGTGTAAACCAAATTCAGCCTGATTTTAGGCTGGCTGTGGTCCCTCTCACTCCTGGGCTGATGTGGCCCGGGCCCCTGCCCCTCAGAGCCATATACGGGGACCAGTGCAGATTTGCTTCACTTTGCACTGCAAGGTGAAACAGCTAATAGAAGTCCAATCCACCAGGGCAGCTAGTTCAGAGGGATCCCATTCTCACAGAACAAGAAACTGAGGTCTCTCCCAAAGCACAGCTCTGTTTCTGTCACTGCCCCCAGTCAAACCTTCAGTGGCACCCCCAAGCCCCGGGAGTCCAATCCAGGCTCTTCAGCCTGGCACCCATTCCCATCTTTCCTTCCAATGAATCTGCACGCCCTCCAGCCTGGTAGAGCCACCTGCCTCTCCTCAGCTGGGAAGCAGGCGAGTCAGACCCCTGGGGCCTCGCCCTGGCTGGCAGGCCCCCAGCACCCCACCCCCACTCCACAAGCAGCACCTCTCAGAAGTCCCGGAGCTACTCCCAAGGCAGGTAAGCAGTGCTTGACCCTGCTTTGCTCTTTCCCTGTGGTTTCAGGGACTTGGCTCTGCCCAGATTCATGAACACACATCTGCTCTGTGTCTGGCCCTGAGTCGGACACACAGGTCATGGAGAAGCACGCGGCCATCAAGGGACTCACAGTAGCAGGGGGTTGGGAGACACAGAAACAGATGATGACAACCCAGAATGACAGAAGCTGTGAGGACCCTGGGGAGACACCTGACCCAGGCTAGGGGTCAGGCAAGGCTTCCTGGAGGAGGTCTTGGAGGGAAAGTTTCAGATAGGAAAGGGTGAAGGAGGCTCTTAACACAGCAGGAAGGGCATGAGCAAGTGTGCAAAGGTGGAAAACAGGAGGGTGCAGGCTCTGGCCAACCTCTGCCAATGCCCAGCTAGCAGGAGCGGTCCCCATCCAGGGAGGCCACAGACAGGGGGACCAGACTTCCACATGCGCCCCCTGCCACCTTCGTTCCCGCCGGAGCCCGCAGACATGCCATTCCTTGTGGCCACCCCGCCGTGGAGCACCGAGTCCCCAGAGCGCCGTGGTGTCTGCGCAGCCGGGTGCGAGCTATTATTATCTCCCGTCAGTGCTGCCGGCCTGTGTACATTCCTCGGTAATGAGTCTGCCCCTCCTCGGCAATGTTTAATCAGAGCCTAATCGACCCTGGCTTTGATCGGCTTCATTTTCTGCAAAAACCCCGGTACCTGATTTTTACAATCTGATTAGCAGGGCTAGCTCTCCAAAGCCAAAATTACCCTGAGTTGCAGAGATTCCTGCTGAGTTCTTTGTGTTTTTCCCTTCTCTTCCAACAAGTTATTTCCTGAGACAACTGTCACTTCCCTACTTGCCCATGACTGTCTCCCCCACCCCCATGCAGTCGGTCACCCAGTCTCAAATAGTGGCCCCAACCTATCGCCTCCCCTCCCTGCCAGCTTCGGCCCTGGCCACCAGGCTCCTCTCGGCTCCAGTCCACATCTGATCAGAGCCAAGGCGGTCCCCGACCATCTGGCCCCAGGAAATGCTCCCCGACCCCTCCGGCCTGACCTGGGACCCCTCCATCACCACTGTGGACAGGCCAACTCTCATCCACAGGTTCTGGGAGAAACACACCCTCCCCCCTGCCGGACCC
This sequence comes from Neomonachus schauinslandi, assembly GCF_002201575.2. Taxonomy (NCBI): domain Eukaryota; kingdom Metazoa; phylum Chordata; class Mammalia; order Carnivora; family Phocidae; genus Neomonachus; species Neomonachus schauinslandi. The sequence continues at coordinate 42,163,473 of NC_058406.1, forward strand.
TTTAACGAGCTCACATCTCTGTAAAGCTCATGCCAGGCCGCTGGGCTGGCCCCTCAGCTCCCACAGTCCTGAGGGCTTCCCTCCAGTGTCTCAGTCCTACCCATGGGCACTGTTTCCTCCATCTCTCCCACCAGACCGTGAGCCCCTTCAGGCAGTGTCTCTTTTATTTGCCACTGCTTCCCTGGGGACTAGACAGGGTTTGACATGCAGCTGGTGCTCACTAAATGCTCGCTGAATGGACGGCTGGCTGGCTGGAGATTCCCCTGCAGCCCATTATGGAGACAACACATTGGTAGGTCAGTTCCACAAAGCACAACTGTCCCTTCTCTGCCTCAGCCCCATTCCACTTCCCATCAGCTTTGATGCCTCTCTGACAGAGGACACTGCTTTGTTCTCACCCACAGCACTGTCTCTCCCCCCAAGGGGCAAAAGAAGAGCAGGGGACAAAACCCCTCATGAGCAGAGGAAAGCGGTCCTCGCTTAGTCTGTGCCAGACTCTGAGCTGGACACTAAAGGCACTAGTGAATTGGGCCTTCTCCTTCTCTTTGCGAAGCTCAAAGTCTATCCGAGGAACCAGAGAACGGAGCCAAAAAACTAGAACACAGGGTAAATGGTGCTTGCATTTAGTCAGGAGAACGGACTCTGCTTGTAGGAGATGGGAGAATTCAAAGAGGGGATATCTGAGCTGAGTTTTGAGAGATAAATGAGAGCTCTCCAGCCAAGGAAACAGCAACCGTCCAAAGGCACAGAAGCATGAGAACATACGGTGTGTCCAAGACGATGAAAAAAGTTGAGCGCGGCCTAAAGGGAGCAAGGGCGGAGAAGCAAGTTTATTAGGGCCGGATCAGGAAGGGCCTTGTCCACCACGCTTGGGAGGTCAGACCACGTCCTACAGCATCACTGAGTCTGCCACCTGACTGATGCTCCTGACAGGGCTGAGACCTTCCCTTGCCTCAATATGCAGAGGATGCCAGAGCTGTGTGGAGGAAGTTCTGGAGAGCTACCCCAATGCCAGGATTTGCGCTGGGAGAACACAGATTGAGAGAGACCACGTGACTTTGCTGAGGTCACACAGTCTAGGAGGGGCAGACCCTGGGCTGGAAGCCAGCTTTACCGGAGTTAAGAGAAGATTTTCACAGGCCGGAGGGCAGATGAGCAGGGGGAGGCGGAAGCTGGACCCAGAACCAGGCAGGAAAGCCAGACTTGGAAGGGGGCCACTCAACTCTGGTGCAGACACTGGGAGGGAAGCAGGCCCAGCTCACATCACCTTTCACACCCTTCAGGGTGCTATCTGCCTGGGTCTCTCAGACATGGTATTGGGCCAGGGGTGACAGGAAAGAGGAAAAAAAGTAAGGATCTCCTGAAGGCTTCCCAAGGGGTTCTTTCACAAATTATTTCTTCCCAGCCATTCCAAGAAAACTGTGAGGCCATTCTGACCACCTGGTCCAACCGTCTAACTCAGCTTTTACCCAATTCTGAAGCACTAAGTTTAATCCCCATGATAACACCTCATGGTAGATACTGTCATATCCCTGTTACCCTTGCCTGGATGAAAGGCCAAGGAACATCCTCAAAGTCACCCAGCCAGAGAGCAGGTTTGCTTATTCTCTTCCTCAATCCACAAAATTTGCTCAACAAAAGATGGGTCAGCCCTGGACCAAAGTCCCTGTCTCCCACCACCCAGCCCAGGGGTCTTTCCTACACTTTCCGGCCACCTCCCCTCCATGGTGAGGATAGTGAGGCAGGAACTCTGGCGAACAGGGAATCCAGTTAATGGGGGCTGGCAGCCCCATTATCACCAGGTGATGGTGATAACTGCCCCCACCTGTGCAGGCTTCCAGGTGCAGGCTCGGGGGCAGCTGCTCCCCCCCCCCCCCACTCCCTGAATCAAACTCTCACTCTGACTTGGGGGAGGCCAGGTAGCCTTCTCAGTTGAGGAAGCAGTCACACAGGTAAACAAGACAGCCTGGGGCCACACAGTAATGTCAAGCCTATGGGACCCCAGCCTCACCGCCCTCCCTGGGGGCTGCCCCATTGGGGGCCAGAGAAGCAGGGTTTCCTGCATGGCCAGCTCAGCCCTGTGTGTGGCAGGCGAGGCCTGCTCAGTCCCTGGTTCATGGCGAGCACCTCGTCAGACTCTCATTAGGCTCTGTTTTCTCTGCAAACATCTCCGAGGGCCCGCCGCCCCTTCTGTGCCCAGGAATGCGACCATGGGCTCACGGGGATAAATCTGTCTGAGTCTCTATTTTGACTAGTCCCTACAACATGTGCTCTGAGCACTGAGCAAGGGAAAGGTAGGGAAGAGGGAAGAGATGGGAGGGGAGAAGGATCTCCTTCCTTCCTCATGCAGATGGGCAAGCTCCCGCTGAAGCCAGTGAGCTGAGCACTAGGGATGGTGTGCTATCCCCCCAGGCCTCCCCCACACCTCTGTGCCTGCCTTGCCCACCACTTCTGCTTTCCCTCCCATGACCACCACTAAAGCCCTTCCGTTCGTCAAGTCCCAGAGCAAAGGCCCCCCTTCCAGGAAGTTTTCCCTGGTTTACCCCTACAGAGGAGGATGCCTTTCTTCCCTGAGCTTCCACAGTGTGCACTTCCTCCCTTGCCTGACACTTGCTTGCCCCACTAGACCATCAGCTCCCCAAGGGCTGGCCCGCAGCACCTATAAAGTATCACGAGCCACAGTAGGTGCTAAAGAAAAATCTGCTAAATGACTAAGTCGGTGTGATCACGTGGGAAGTCTTCAAGTTTTTACTGAACGGTGGAGAATTCATTTGGCAAGTACCTTGAGAACTCTGTCGACAGATACTTGGAGCCCCAAGAGCTGGGACGACCTTGCGCTAGCCACACGCCCCTAGCTCAGAGGCCCACTCTACACCAGGCATCGACGACGGGGGCACAAAACACAGCCATCACTTTAGAAATGCTAACACCACTTCTGCTTTTAATAGTCCTTTGTGAAAACTGAAATGCTTCCTCTCAGGTTATTCGATGGTCTCCACAGACACCACCCCCGCGGGACGGGGAAGGCTGAGACCAGCCCAAAGTCACAGATTGCATTCAACAGACAGGAAAAAGACAAACAGAGAGAAAAGGAAGGGGGTGGAGCACGCGGGCCACAGCCCCCGAGAGTGAAGGCAGTCTCGGGGAAGGCCTCACAGAGGTGACATCTGAGCCAAACTGTGCAAAGCAGGTAGGAAATGGGCAAAAACATCAAGAAGGGCAGCCCAGGCAGAGGGAAACGCAGAGGAAGGAGCACGTGGTTCAGTGTGGCCGGAGTAAAGGTAGCAAGACAGACGTGGCTGAGTGGCCCAGGCAGGCTCTGCGTGCCAGGCCGGGTCCTCACCTCAAGCGGAGGGGGCAGAGGGAGTGCCCATCAGAGGCAGGCCCTGCCAGGGCACTGCAGACATCAGCAGGAGGGAGGGAGGGAAGGAAGAAGGAAGGTTCTGGATCTTCAGGCAGCCCATCTACTCAGGAATGAAGCTCCCTTGGGCCCTGTGCTCCCTCTGCGCTCCTGACCCTGAGTCGCTCTGTGTGGTCATTATCTCATACCCAGCTGCTTGACTCCTCAGCCGTGAGCCCCTCGAGACAGGCTTAGACCTGATTTTATCTCGGAGTCCCCCGCCCCCAATCCAGCGCAGGTCAGAAGGAGCAGAACGCAAGAACCAAACAGCAACAGGTCCAGCCGAGGCCTGAACCTCGCACTGTAATGACGGTGCCTGCTCAGCACCATCATGGAGCATCCTCAGGGCCACAGGTGGAGACGGGCTGTGTCTACCCTCCTCTGCCACCCCACCCCCAGACTCCAGTCCCCCTATCAGCACCATCCATGAGGAAGGGGTGATCTCCAAGGCCCTGGGAAGGTCTGGGCTGCACGGCACAGCTGGGACTTCAGCCGGTCTCATGTGGGACACAGCAGGGTCTCCTCCCAGGACCAAACAAAGGGGCTCCGGCCTGAACTGACCTGCCAAGCCCCCAGGTGGAGGAAGGAGCCTTTAACGCAGTAAGCGCTTCTCAATCCCAATTCCTCCACCCTGAACAAGTCCGAGAGCACAGAGCTGCATACGTTGCCGGGCACCGTTCGGCACACTAACGCGGTCTCTTCTCCCTCTGTGGCCCAGTGAGGCAGGCAGGGCAGGAACGATTAACGCCTTTTCTCAGCTAAGAAAATGAGAGTCAGAAGGCGGCATGTTTGAATTGAGCCTCAGAAGGCAAAGATGGGAGGAAAGGGCATTTTGGGAGAGGGAATGGCGTCAGCAGGAACACACGCTGGCGACAGTGCGTGGACTGCCCAGGGGTGTGGCCGGAGCGAGAAGAAAAGCCAGGGGCCACTCTAGCCACCCCGCATGTATTTAAGCATTTTCCTGGAGGTGGGTGCAGGTATGTCCCTCTTTTTACAGATGAGGCCCATGAAACACAAAGATTAAGTACCTTTCCCCAAGGTGCCCAGCCAGCAGGTGAAGGAGCAGGGATGAAGCACACTCAGGCTCCAGGGCCATGTTCTTTCCTAATCACCAGACACCACTGCCTCTCAAAAAGGAAGGGAGCATGTGACAGCACCCTATTCAGAGCCTGGCCCTTAATTCATATTTGATGGGCAAACAAGTGGATGAATGAATGGAGAGCCTCAGCATCTCTCCCCACCTGTAATATGAGCTTCCTGATCTGCAGTCCTTGCCACTGGCTGGGACCACTCACCCCACAGCAGAGCACACTCATCCCCACCCAGGCTGGGGGACCCAACCAGCTGCCAGCTGGAAGATCTGGGAAGGTTTTAAGGAACCCAGAGTGAGGCACTCAGGGCGGCCACTGGGCCTGCCCTGACTTTGGCCTTACCTCTGTGGGCAAGGCCACCAGGCCCTCAGCGTCCACACCATCATCACATTTGCTCTGGTCCTCCTTTGTCTCCTAGCTGTGGACCCCTGCTTCTGACCTCCAGTCCGACTGCCTGGACAATCCCTCTCCAGTCCCCACCCAGCTCGTGGATCCCCATATGCCTACAAGTTTGCCATCTCTTGCAACCAGCTTTTAAGCAAAGCCTTCCAAAAATTCACTCCCACCCCCCTAGGCTAGGCCCACCCCTCCCTCAGTCCCTCCACAGGGAGTCCCTCGTGCCCCGGCCCAGCCCTTACCACCACCTGCAGCCTGCCACATCATCCCTGCTACCCACTGCAGGAACCGGAGGTGGACCTACATCAGTACCCCTCAGAGACTCTTACTTTGCCTTTAAATCTGTTTAAAATGCAGATTTCTGGGCCCGCCCAGGATTCCATGAGTCAGAATCACTAGGTATGAAGCCTGGGAAGACCCCTGGGCCCAGGGTCCCAAAGGCACACACATTCAGAGGAGCTGGGTGCCTTACCTGCCCACACCCCCGGCTCCTCCCTGAACTCCCTGCCTCTCCAGTTCCCCCTTCCTCCCTGTCTCCCCCCTCTTCCACTGGCCACTCCCTGCAGCCACTCCACCAGCACCAAACCCTACACTGGCTGAGCTCCGGATCTGCTAAGAAATGGTCCTGCAACTCTGGACAGCTTACCTTCTCGAACTCCAGTTTCTCTAAGCGGCCTCTGTACCCCTTTCACAGTCAATCCCAACCTCCCTCATCCACCCACCAGCACCAGCTCCACAACAAACCAGACCCACCCGATGTCTGCATCCCTGCAGGCAAAGAAATCATTTAAATTATGATTATTCTCCAGTCCTACACGTATGCGACTGACGGGGTGGGGGGGGGATCTCTTTCCACACCCACAGCCTGTCCTGGGTGGGTGGACACCCCCAGGCCTGGTCTGCAGCCCACTGTCTGGCACCCCTAGGCCTGGTCCGCAGCCCACTCTGCACTTCCTCCTATCTCAGTTAAGTCTCTTACCCCCCTGCAATTGCCTCATTTTTTCTTAACACAACCCTTCTTTTCCTTCTCATCCAGCCTCTCTTCCCCCCCCCACAACTAAAGAGGATTTGAGAAGTCATTTTAAAAAATACCATAAAAACAAGAAAGCCCCTTTTTGAACTAACCTAACCTCACAATGAGGCTTAAAACCATTGCCAGATTAGTCATCTCAGAACTGAGCTCCATGCCATACCCTTGCTCAAGAACCCTCCATGGCTCCCCATCACCTAAATGATAAAAGTACTCTGTGCAACCAGAAAACAGCAAGACGTATCCAATGTACTTGGGATGTATGTGGAAAGAATGGTGTAATGATATGAAGAATGTAACAATAACAATAAAAATATCTAACAATTATTGAGCACTTACTGTGTACTTTATACATATTAACACATACTTCTTACATTATCTCAGAGTTATGTTAACCCTCACAATGACGTGCAAGGAGGGTGCTACCATTGTCCCTGATTTAGAGTTAGGGCTTGTGGTGAGGAAAGGGCTGGGAAGAGAAGTTGGAGAAATCCAGGCCGCCCCAGCTCTGCGTTCTTTCTCCGCACTGCGCCGAAACCACACACTGGCCTGAGGCCCCCTTCAGGCCTGGTTCTCTGGATTGGCACTGCCACCCTGATAGACCCTGCAGTATTTCTGGAACCCACCTTCTGCCTGCCTGCCCTCTGGCTGAAGATGCTCAGTCTTTGTTGGACTGGCCCATTCATCAGGCTGGCCCCCTTGGGTGGCTCTCCGTGGCCTAGCCTCCCCAGAAAGGTGGCCTAGCCTCCCAAGCAAGCAGCTCAACAGCCAGGCTTTCTCCTCCACATCTACCTCCCTTCTGAGAAAACACAATTGTACAGCGCTTTACAGTGTGCATATAGCTTCATCCACACCTCACATCAACCCAAGGAGACAAGCAGTATAGCACCCATCTCCATTTCCCAGAGAAGGAAGTAAGAACTGTGGTACTCGGTATGTATCAGACACTGTTTAATAATGCAATCTCCTTACAGTCCCCTCTGAGAATGCCATACTCCCCCTTTCACGGGGGAGAAAACTGAGGCACAGAGAAGGTAAGTGACTAACATGGCCCCCTGTGTCAACTCAGCAGCATACTGACCAGGCAGAACTTGAACCCAGGTCTCCCTGGGAGCAGTCCATCCCCGGAAGCCACCACCCTGGCCAGCTTAACCTCAAAAGGCCAGAGTAATCTGATCCATCTCCCTGCTGCTACTGACCATCCCAAACCTGCAGGACACTCAGCCATGTGGGGTAGGCATCTGGCTACCCACGTGGGATGGTTTCCAGCAGCCCCCAGTGCCGGAGGGCACAACCACTAAGCCTGGTCCTGATGTGTTCACCCAGCCCCCTCCCAACCCCGTCCAGGTCTCCCAGCACCCCAGCCAGAGCCACCCCCCACCCCAGCCTCTCACTGCCCCCGCCCCCCACTGATGCAAATTTCCATTCTCTCAGCAGCACGAGCTCAGTGGGGAGGAAGGCAATCTGATTACAAGCAGTTCTGGCCTCGGGGTTGCCAAGGGTGTGGGCATCACAAGCAGGTGCCATCTACACACAATGGCGCAGGCAGGGGGAGACAGTCCAGTAAGCTTTGGACTTGGAGCTCAGTCACGGAGCGAATTCCTGAGCCTCAGTCTCCTTACCTTACCACCATGGTCTTACCGAACTCTGACAGCTGGGAGGCTCAAAGTAACAATGGATGTGAACATGCTTCGGAAAACAGACAATATAGCGGGCTCTATCATTACTCATCAAATTGAGCCAAGCCTGATGGGGGACACTGAGGACACAGAAGAATAAACACAATCCCGGACCTCATGGTCTACTGCCTGGTGGGGGAGATAGGACAGTGAAGAGATGACCACCACACAGGTGGTCAGTGTTGTGGGGAGGGATGCTCAGGGGACTGTGGGGGCCCAAGCTCTAACCCAGCCTGGGGGTCAGGGCAGGCCTTCTAGGGTGGTCCTAAAATGAGTCTTCAAAGACCGGCAGGAGTTGGCCAAATACAGGAGGTGAGGGCATTCTAGGCAGAGAGAAGAAAGTGGGGAAAAGCATAGAGACTGAGGGAGTGTGTGCTTTCAGGGTAAGTGCAGCTGGGTGCTGGGGGAGAGGGGCAACTAGGAGAGACAGCATAGCACACGGCCCACGGAAGGTGTGCAGACCGTGGCCACTGTCTTCCCGTCCCCATGCACCCCCATGGACGCAGGTCCAAGCTCAGAACTCCGGACTCCCTTTCTACAAGCTAGCTGACCTTAGTTTGGAGAGGCCCTTTCTGCCTTCCTTATCTGCTTTATGGGAAATAAATTCTATCATAATAAATTGAGGCAGTCTCGAAAAATCCTAGGCCATAGGGCCACTCAATAAGCAGGAAATGTGCAAGCATCAGCTCTGATGCAGAGGGCAGCCAAAGTCATGGGGCGGGGAGGCAGAGTGAGCAGCCTCCGGGCAAGGCTGCTCAGGGCCATTCTGAAAACACTGATGGTTCACTGCCTCCCCAGAGGGACGTGAGGGACCAGGGCCAGGTGGCAAGTGGTTCCTAGTAAATCAGGGAAGGTAAGTCAGTGAAAATGTGACAACCCACAGTGGGCCTACCCACATCTGTTGAAAAGGCCTTCTGTGTAGCCTGCTAGGGTAGGCAGGGCCTAGGAAAGCCCCCTGCTTTGCTGCACTCTACCAGGGCTTGGCCAGATCCCCAGTGAGGTGACCTTTCCCCTGTGAAAGGGAATGATAAGCCTCCAAGGTGGTGGTGCGAGTCCACCAAGAAGATGTGTGCAAAGCACAAGCTGTAGGTGAAGAGTGAAGGAACAGAGTGAGGGGGGAAGCAGAGATTAAAAAGAGACCCCGCAGGGCTGGACAAGCGGAGACCTTCCAACCAGGAGAAGGGTAAGTGACAGGGAATGAAGGCAGTCCCCCCAAAACAAGCTCATTCTTCCTGCTCCCTCTGCACTCCCCCCCGCCACGCCCCCGCACATGCATCAGAAGCCTCCCAGGCAGGACGAGGCCCCACGCTGGCCATTCTGCACCATCACTGATCACTCGTCTGTCTTCGTCCACCCTGCTGGGAGCTCTCTGAGAGCCCAGACGTGCATAAGGTGTGGCTCTCTCAGGGGCTGACATCTGGCCAGCACCAAGCTGGCCACACAGCAGAGGAGTCGGGCTAAGCTAGGGCTTCTCCCCCGACCTTGCGCTCCGGCGGGCAGGCCTGCTGAGCAGGGCTCCAGTAGGCCTGAGCTTGGGGCTTGGAGCCAGAACAAAGGAAGGGCAATGGCCAGGAGAAGCGTTCTGTCCTGGGACCCATTCACTGGCATTTATCAAGCACTTACTGAATACCAGGGTATTCGGTTTTATTCTCCTTTAGCCCTGGCAACTGCCCCTAGAAACCCCACCTATAGAACCAGAGAAATACAGCCAAGTTCACGCTTCTTAGGAGAGACGCAGGCCTGACCCAGGCACTGGCCAGGGACCTTTCCTCGACCCATTGTGGCCTCTGTCCCCAGTGCCAGGGGACAGAATGGGGACCTAATCCGCCATCAGAATGCTGCTCTCCAAGTACAGAGATGACAGAAATCCAAGAATCACATGCTGCTCAGATCCCAGCAGTAACCCCCTGCTTTACAAGGTGGGACCATTCTGAACGTTTTCCTTCCCTCAGGGCGCCGGAGAGCTCCAGTGGCTAATGCTGTGCTCGGCACAGGGTTGAGTTTAATAAAACTAGAAGCAGCTAATGGCTAACAATAAAAAATAATATTTTTCCTTCAAGCAATTAAATTGTAATATAGAGCTCACTAATTCCTTCCTGTTCTTTCCCATGGGATCTCAGATCAAGCACCAGGAGAAATAAATTATGTGTTGCTATTCCCTGCTTGAAACCCAAGTTTTCAAGAATCTATGGGAGAAAAACTACCTCCTTCATTAAGGCAGAAATTTCTGAGGATTTTTATAATGGTTGCATAACAAGTTACCTTTCTGCAAACACAGTATCTACTACCCATCCCCATCTTAAAGACTGATCAATTCACTTCTTCTTGCCCCTTCTCCAAAGAACCATACTATGTAACAAATAAGGGAACCAGAGCACAGCTAAATGCTCTCCATGGCTCCCTGTGTCTACAGGAAAACAAAACTCCCCTCTCCCTCTGCCCCCTGCCTCTCACTTGGCCTGGCAGGCAAGACCCTCGAAGCTAATATATTTCTCTCTGTTCCTGCCACAGACCCTTCGCTCCAGCCAAGCAGAGCGCATGGCTGCTCTTCACACACACCCTCTGCCCTCCCTGCCCGGAGCCTCTGCCCATGCTGACGGTGCTGCCTGGCATCCCCTCCCCACCAATGCTCCAAGGCCCACCCCCCGGCCTTGCCCAATGCCCCCAGCTGGAACAGGCCATCTGCTCGTGGAACTCCTGGGGTACTGTCTTGTGAAGACCTTCCCCTTTGGACCTTGGGTGATAGCCTCGTGGAAGAGCCACCTTAGATGAGGAACAGAACGCCTCTGACATGGTTATCACCACACACGCATCTTTGTACACCATGCCTGCCCCCCCGACTGTGCCTAGCACGGCCATCAGGATTTTACAGGAGGTGCCCCCAGATTCGCTGGGTGAGCTCACAAATGACCTTAGTTAATTACTGAGCCTACTTCCGTCAAGACTGGGGAAGGGATCTGGCAGAAGGCAGGACAAGGACCCTCTGGGCACTAACCAGGTAGTGGGGAAGACAGTCCAGGGCATCTGACCCCAAGAATGATGCAATGACTGGCTCTCTAAGAAAAGTGAGTGGAAAGACAACGTCTGAAACCCTTCCGTGGCTCCCCTGCCTACCTCAGCTTGTGAGCCGGTCACCAGCCTCGTCACCTGATTCTCCACTTCTGCTTCTTAGTCTAGTCACCTTACACATGCAGTTGCTCCCCACCAAGGAACCCCAATCATCCTTGAAAACACAATCCACTGGCACCTCCCTGATCCCTGCCTCCTCTTGCGGGGGGGCCACTGTCTGTCCCTGAGTCTCCCCTTGTCGGGGCTGTGAGCGCTCCCAGGACGCCAGGCTCAGAGAATGGGTCCCCCTCTCAGTGGAGGGCGTGGCCCCACCCCGGGCTCAGTGAGCACCGGTGGAGCTGAACTGAACAGGAACTTGGAAGAAGGAAAGAGAGCTCTGCTGGAAGGACCTAGCCGTCCTCAGGCCTCTGGCATAGTCCAGCTCACACTTAGCACTAATTCTGTGCCAGACACTGCTCTAAAAGCTTTTGTATACATCGCCGCACTTCATCCTAACAACCCACCTAGGAGGTAAGCACTACTAGTATTATTTCACAGGCCAGCGAATGGGGGCACAGAGCGGTTAAGAAACTTGCTGAGGTCACAGAGCCCGTCAGAGGTAGAACTGGGCGCAGAGCCAGTGGTTCTAAGAACGACAGCCAGCGCCTCTGAAATACAAGGATCTATGGGGTGGGGCCAGCCCAGTTATTCCAGCAACCTTACCCTTTAAGTTTGAAAACCTCCCTGTCTCTGTTTTCTGACGTCTGCCCTCCTCTGCCCCAGAGAGGCCTTCTGTGCTGCCCAAGCCAACATTCCAAGGACTCCCCACCCTACCCACCCCATCAGCCCAGACCAGACAGCAAACAAACAGGACCTCCATTAAAGAACCAACCAGAAAATCCCATAAACGCTCCCGGGAACACACCCCTCCCTGTCACTCCAGTTGGGGACGTCTGAGCTGGGGGACAACTCAGCCAACGGCTCTGAAGATAAATGTGACTGCCAACGGCCCCTTGGGATGCGCTCCAGAGGGTGATGCGGAAGGAGCTCCAGACGGTGCTTTTCCATCCGAAGACTTCCGAGTCCCTGATGTCACAGACCAGGAAACAGGAGCCAACTCGGCTGGTGCTTCTAGGTCTACTCATCTCCCCAAAGGCAGCTTTTGGCCACAGCCTGTGAAGTTTCTCTGTAGCCCAAGGTTCTCCCTCACTGAGGTTCTGACGACACCGAGTGGCACGGTCACGAGCGGTCTGTGGGCTGTCCTCCCCCTCCCACATCCTGAGCAGGCACGGCTGCCTCTGGGCACCGGCCCCTCTTCCCCTCCACCTGGCTCCCCGCTCAGAACACCCACCTGTGGGACCAAGCCCAAGTACCTCGATTCAGTGCTGCCACCTGGGTACAGGTGGACAGATGCTGCTGCAGACGGTCCCTTCCTCAAAGGCGCATGTGGAGAGCCTGCCAGCCAGGAGCGTCCTTCAGACCTGCTGCCACGACCGCGGCTCACATGTCCTCCCACACGGCCCTGCCGGGCTTTCCCACCGTCCCTACTCCATAAACACCGAGCCCCTTCCACAGGCATGCCACTGCACAGTTTACAAGCCCCTCGACCTAGATTATCTGATCTGAGCCTTGCCACAGCCCTGCGTGGGCAGCACCTTGACCTCATTCTATGGAGGAGAAAACAGCTCAGAGAAGCAAGGGACTCGCCCAAGGTCCCACAGCTACGAATGACCATCACAGTCCTAAACGGAGCTGCCTATTAAAGAGAGCAGGGGTGCTTACTACATGCCAAACACTGTGGTCTGCATTTGATATCCACCGTTCTTGTTAATGGCTTGTCTCAGTCTGCCCAGGCTGCCGTAACAAAACACCATAGGTTGGCTGGCTTCAACAACAGACATTTATTCCTCACAGTTCTGGAGGCTGCAAGTCCAAGATCAGGGTGACACATGGTTGGCTTCTGGTAAGAACTCTCCTCCTGGCTTGTAGAGATGGCCACCTTCTTGTTGTGTCCTCACATGGTAGAGAGAGAGAAAAAAGAGAGAGCTCTCTGGTGTCTCTTCTTATGAGGGCACTAATCCCATCATAAGGACCCCTAGCCTCATGACCTCATCTAAACCTAATTTAGAGGAGGCCCCATCTCCAAATACCATCACACTGGGGAGTGGGGCTTCAACATATGAACTGGGAGACAGTGGGGGTGGGGGAGCCAATACAGTTCATAGAATGCCTACCACAACCTGTGTCTACTAAAGAGGACACTGAAGCACAGAGAAGTTGAGTGATCTGCAAAAAGTCACTCAGCTGGAAGAAGAGCTGGGATTCAAATCCAGGCCTCCCTGACCCAGAGAAGGGACTCTGAGCTGGGCTGCCTCTACCAGGTGATAGCCGAGCCCAGCTACCTTCTCAACCGGGGCCTCGGCCCCACCATTGTCCTACACGACCCCAAACATTCTGGAATACTTACAGTGCACAAAGTATCCGGCCTGGTGGAACTAATGAACAATGGAGTACTCAGATGCTCCTGCTCTTGATACCCATCCCGGGCTGCTGCCTGCCCTGATTTCCCCTCCCAATGGTCCTACGCCATGTTTTCAGGTAAGGAAATGGAGACTCAGAGGAGACTCTTTACTTTCAGGTAAGGAAACAGAGACTCCAAAGCTCAGGGTTTCCTCCCGTGCTATCTATGAAGTGTTTACAGCCGGCGAGGAGGAGCAGGAAGGAGAACCACATGAGCACAGATCTGGCTGTACCAGGTATCACGGCCCGGAGTGCAGAGTGAGATGCGTGTCCCCAGGGGAGGTGGGGGGGGGTCAGATCAGCAGGGCTTTTGGTTTTCTTCAATCAAGGTGGAATTCATATACCACAAGACTTGCCCATTTAAAGTGTTATTTAATGGATTTTAGTATACTCACAGAGTTGTACACCCATCACCATGACCTAATTTTCCAGACATTTTCATCAGACTCAAAACAAACTGTGTACCTGTTACCAGTCACTCTCTGTTTTCCCTCCCTCCCCGCCCCCCTCACAGCCCCTGGCAACCACTAATCTACTTTCCGTCTCCGTACATTTGCCTACTCTGGGCATTCCATATAAACAGAATCGTGTGATATGTGGCCCTTCGTGTCTAGCTTATTTCACTTAGCACAACAGTTCTCCAGGCTCTCATGTTGTAACATGTTATCAGTAGTTCTCCCCTTTTTGTGCCTGCACATTATTCCACTGTATGGATAAATTCCATTTTGTTTATCCATTCATCAGCTGAGGGACATCTGGGGTTGACACATTTTGAGTATGACAACCAATATTGCTATTAACACTTGTGTACAAGTTTTGCATAAATGTACGTCTTCAATTCTCTTAGGTATATACCTAGGAGCGAAGTTGATGGGTCATGCGGTAACTCTATGTTTAACCTTCTGAGAAACCGACAGACTGTTTCCTACAGCAGCCGCACCATTTCATATTCCCACCAACAGTGTAGGAGGCTTCCAGTTTTTCCACATCCTCACCAACACTTGTTATTGTCTGTCTTTTTGATTATAGCCATCCTAGTGGGTGTGCCGTGGCATCTCGATGTGGTTTGGGCAGGGTTTTAAACTCCTGACTCAGGGATAGTCATCTTCTCCCTTAAAGAAGAACTTTGGGATTCAGAGCCTCCCAGAGCGTGCTCCACCTCATCTCCCTCCTGCCCCACACTCTCTTCTCCTGCCCAAAGGAATACTTACTGAGAGTGCTCATGATGTGCCAGCTACTATTCTAAACCTTATTTTTATCCCCACTTTACAGATGCAGAAACTGAGACCTAGAAAGAAGTTGGGGTGCCTGGGTGGCTCAGTCGTTAAGCATCTGCCTTCGGCTCAGGTCATGATCCCTGGGTCCTGGGATCAAGCCCCGCATCGGGCTCCCTGCTCGGCAGGAAGCCTGCTTCTCCCTCTCCCACCCCCACTGCTGTGTTCCCTCTCTCGCTGTCTCTCTCTCTGTCAAATAAATAAGTAAAATCTTAAAAAAAAGAAAGAAGGAAAGAAAGAGATTGCCTAAGCTGGTAAGCGGTGGAATAGGGATTCAAACCTAAGAGCCTGCCTCCAGAGCCCTGGCTCTTAACCACCAGGGATCATCTGCCTCTCAAGTCAAAAAAGACAATGCTGGGAACACACTTTGTTTGAAAACTAAAGGACTGTACCACTGTTAGCAATACTGCTATCAGAAAGCCCAGGCTCCTCCACAGTCAGCCCAGTGCCCCAGCCCCTGGAACAATGCCCAGCAAACAGTAGGCATTTAATAAATGTTTACAGGAGGCAGGCAGACAGCCTTCATGTTATTTCTCCCTCCCTGCATTTATTTGCTCACATAGTCGACTTCTACTTCCAACCCTTTTCTACTCTCCTTCACTGAGTGGACCCTTCCATTCACTACAGGGTCAAGATGGGGGCAGGGCAAGGAAAACTAACAGAAAGAGAAATTAAGAAAATAATCCCACTTACAATTGCATAGAAAAGAATAAAATACCCAGGAATGAGCTTAACCAAAGAGGTAAAAGACCTGTATTTTGAAAACTATAAGACACTGATGAAAGAAATTGAAGATGACCCAAATAAATGGAAAGATACTTCATGCTGATCGATTAGAAGATTTAATATTTTTAAATGTCCATACTACCATACTACCCAAAGCAACCTATAGATTCAATACAATCATTATCAAAATACCAATGGCATTTTTCACAGAACTAGAACAAATAATCCTAAGATTTGTACAGAATCACGAAAGACCCAGAAGAGCCAAAACAGTCCTGAGAAATAACAAACCTGGAGGTATCATAATTTCAGATTTCAAGATATACTACAAAGTTGTAGTAATCAAAACCGTATGGTACTAAGCACATAGATCAATGGAACAGAACTCAGAGACCAGAAATAAACTCACACTTATATGATCAATTAATCTTTGACAAAGGAGGCAAGAGTATGCAATAAGAAAAAGATAGTCTCTTCAATAAATGATACTGGGGGGACTCCTGAGTGGCTCAGTCAGTTAAGTGTCTGACTCTTGATTTCGGCTCAGGTCATGATCTCAGGGTTGTGAGATCGAGCCCCACATGGGGCTCTACATTGGGTGTGGAGTCTGCTTAAGATTCTCTCTCTCCCTCTGCCTCTGCCCCTCCCCCGCCACTCTCACCCCACCCCTCCCCTGGCACATGCACACTCTTTCTCTTTCTCTCTCTCTAAAAACAAAACAAAACAAAACAAATGGTGTGGGAAAACTGGACAGCTACATGCAAAAGAATGAAACTGGGCCGTTTTCTTATACCATACACAAAAATCAACTCAAAATGGATTAAAGAGACCTAAATGTGAGACCTGAAACTGTAATAAAACTCCTAAAAGAGAACAGAGGCAGTAATCTTTTATACATCAGCCTTAGCAATACTTTTCTGGATCTGTCTCCTCAGGCAAAGGAAACAAACACAAAAATAAACTACTGGAACTACACCAAAATAAAAAGCTTTTGCACAGTGAAGGAAACCATCAACAAGACAAAAAGGCAACCTACTAAATGGGAGAAGATATTTGCAAATGATATATACGACAAAGGATTTATATCCAAAACATATAAAGAATACAACTCAACTCCAAAAAAAAACCCCACCAAATAACTGGATTAAAAATGGGCAAAGGACCTGAAAAGACATTTTGCCAAAGACCTATAGATGGTTCACAGACATGTGAAAAAAAGCTCAACATCACCAATCAACAGGAAAATGTAGATCAAAACCACAATGAGGGGCGCCTGGGTGGCTCAGGTGGTTAAGCGACTGCCTTCGGCTCAGGTCATGATCCTGGAGTCCCTGGATCGAGTCCCGCATCGGGCTCCCTGCTCCGCAGGGAGTCTGCTTCTCCCTCTGACCCTCCTCCCTCTCATGCTCTCTGTCTCTCATTCTCTGTGTCTCAAATAAATAAAGAAAATCTTTAAAAAAAAAAAAAAAAAAAACCACAATGAGATATCACCTTATACCTGTCAGAATGGCTAGTATCAGAAAGACAAGAAATGACAAGTGCAGATGAGGATGTGGAAGAAAGGGAAACCTCATGCACTGTTGGTGGGAATGTAAATTGGTACAGTCCTTATAGAAAACAGTTTGGAGTTTCCTCAAAAAGTTAAAAGCAGAAATGCCATATGATCCAGCATTTCCACTCGTGGGTATTTACCTGAAGAAATTAAAACACTAATCTAAAAAGATATTATGCACTTTTATGTTCTTTGCAGCATTTATCACAGTCAAACTATGGAAGCAACCCAACTGTCCACCCAGAGATGAACGGACAAAGAAGATGTGGTATATACATACAATGGAATATTACTCAGCCACAAAAAAAAGAATGAGATCCTGCCACTCCCAACAACATGGATGGACCTACAGGATCTTATGCTAAGTGACCAAGTCAGACTGACAAAGACCAATACTGCATGATTTCACTCTTATTTGGAACCTAAGCAAGAAAACAAACAAACAAAAAACAGAAACAGACTCAAAAATACAGAGAACAGATAGGTGGTTGCCACAGGGGAGGAGGTGGGAAGGATGGGTGAAATGGGTGAATGGGATTAAGAGGTACAAACTTCCAATTATAAAATAAGTAAGTTATGGGGATGAAAAGCACAGCATATGGAATATAGTCAATAATGTCATAATAACTTTGGTGACAGATGTGACTACAAAAAAAAAAAAAAGCAGAAGGAGGAGGAGGAGAAGGAGGAGAAGGAGAAGAAGAAGGAGATGATGATGATGATGCTGGGGCTAGAGCGAGAAGTCCACTCCTGGCTCCAAGATCAGTGCTCCTCCCCCTCCCCAGGAGGATACCTGGGGTCTGTCCAGGAGGATACCAAGGCTCTTTCCTCACCTGTAAAATGGGGATCATATTGGTACCTACTTCAAAGGGTTATGGTAAAGATTAAGTGGGTTAATATAAAGAAAGCACTTAGAATAGCACCAGGCACAGAATAAATGTACCATAAATGTCAGCTCCCACAAGGGAGCCTTCCCCTTGCAGCTGCCCCCTTGCCAAAGTGTGGGGAGCACATATCTGTGGCCTGTGGGGTAGGAGGACAGGGCCTCCTGACTGGGGTAGGACTAGAGGAGAATCAGGTGGCTGACCCTGAGCCCCTGGCTGTGGGTCAGAGTTTCCTTCTCACCCTCAATCACACTCACTACCCAGGACCAGGGCACCCCTAATGGCACCCCCAGGTAGCAGGGGTGTGAGGCTGGGGATGCTCTCCAGAGCTGGGGTTACTGCCACTTTGCAGTCTGCTCTGAAACTTGACCCTGACCAATTAATGAGGAACAACTATGTCAGCAAGGGACAATCTATCTTGAGACCTCAGCCACAGAAGATTCTGGCCACATTCTCTGCATGATCATAAAACTCTAAGCAAAGACTCGGCCCTAACTAGTCTGCTAAAACCCTCCCACAAGCCTCAGGATCCTGTCCTCAGAAGCCTCGCCTGCCCACCGGGCTTACAGGGGAAAGTGACCACAGCTTATCTCCTTGCAGGGATGCGCCTGCTGCCTAGGAAGCATTGTGGCATCGAGTCTCTCATCTCCCTTCCTGGCAGGATCCACATGGAAGCTACTATTTACTGTGCATTTACCCTGTGCCTGGCAATGTTCTAAGCTCTTTCTATGTATTAATTCACTTTACCTTCACCGTTCCCCAGGAAACAGACACTATTACTTATTACCCACATTTTATAGAGAAGGAAACAAGACAGAGATGCGACAGAAAACATATACCATGCCTGGTACAGGCCATGGCATCCAGAGCTGCTCAAAAACCAGAGTTGTCCTTCCCCTGCGTAGGTGGGAGTAGGGCATGGGGTTTCTGAGAGTACTGGGACAGCCCTTGTCCCGAAGAATCCACAGAGCAAGCGGTCCCCACGCAGCCCTCAACACAAACCTCCCAGCCCAAGGCAGTTAGAGCCAGGAAGGCTTTCCAGCTCCCTGCTGATAAAATGGGGTGCTGGATGGGCCAATCACTGCCACAGGCCCTCTGTGGGCTCATGACTCTATAACGATGGCCAGGGAGACGCAGGGCAGGGCAAAGCGCTCCAGATCCCTCCACAACCCAAACCACACACATTTAAGCCTCTTAGATTTTCCGATTTTAATCAAGCCTAGCCCCAAGCAACATTCTTCAATAAGGGGGGATTTGTTTAACTTGTTCTGAGAATCAGTGTTACCCACTAAAGAAACAAAACCCTCTCCCTCAGTCCCACTTGTGCATTTAAGACCGTACGTGGCCTTTAAAAACCCTTCTCACTTGGAAGGAACATTTGCTCACGGCCGAGGCTGCAGAATATGGGGTATTCTCCCAGGATCCCCTGTGCTCATTACAGCACCTTGCCTAACAGCGCTTTGAACCAGGTCCCACCTGCTCAGTGTCAGCACTGCTTTTGCCCTGTTGTAACAAATTTGTGGCAGGAATAAAGTAGGTATTCCCAATCCTGTCTTGCTGATGGAGAAATCAAGGCACAGAGAAGAAACATAACTTGCCCATGGACACACAAAGTTAGTAGCAGGGTCATTCACTTGTTCATTCACAGAGCTTTCAATTCAATGGGCTCCCCATCTTGCACCCCTGAGCCACATCACCCTAAATCTGGGTGAGCAGATGAACCGTGGTGAAGAAGGGGGAGAAGGAGGGGAGAAGAGAGGAGAGTTCATTTAGGACACAGGGAGCCAGCTCCCAGAGTCCAAGGTCTCTCTGAGAGCGGGCATCGGGGTGGGGGCAGAGCAGGCCTGGCCTGCAGGGGGACAGACCTCAGGTTAGCTCCCGGCTCTGTGGGAACGGGTAGCGCCCACATCTTGAGCAAATCACCTCCACTCCCAGCACTGCCTGACAATGAAAGAGGACACCCACTGCAGAGAACTCTGAGTTCCAAGGAGGTAAAGCTCTCTGTAACCTTCCGCATGACGAATGGAGCGTCATCACTGTTACCTGGATGGTCTGCAGTTTTTCAAGTGCTTTCATAGGCACTCCCTCCTATGAGACAGGAAAGGGATTCTCCTCCCCATTCTGCAGATGAGCAAAGAGAGGCCAGGGGAGGGAAAATGAGCAGGGTGAGCTTGAACTCACACCTGCTGCCAACACACACCTAACAGGATACTGGACAAGGAGCCAAGGAGGCCTTTGGCTTCTTAGGGTTTTTCCTAGGCCCTGTGGTGCCTCCTGGGAAGATCTGGCAGATTCTAACATGGTGTCGGCCCTAATCCAGACTTCCACATCTATTATGGCAACTAAATATTTATCATATGAGGACACTGAGCTCAGAGGGAGAAAGCAACCTGCCCACGGTACCCAGCTGGCAAGTGGCAAAACCAGAGGGTAAATCCAAGCTTGCCAACTCCAAAGCCAGATTCCCCAGAACCCCTCAGATCATTCCCAAACCCCTGCAGGTGGATGGAAGTCAGATGTGCCATCTCCCGGGAAATGGCAGGTGATGGTCAATAAAGGCTCTTCCATAGAGAGGAAGTCAGTGTTTCCAAAAGCAAGCTTTTCCATTATGCCAGGTGGAGGGGGGTCGGCATCTTCCCTCTTCTTTGTCAATCGTTACTCCTATAAAGCAGTTAAGCTACTCAGAGGTCCCAGAAAGAAATGTTAAGCATAAAAAAATCCAATCTGTTCTCACTACTTCTCAGGTCGCCTACCACCAGTTGTCCAGATAAGGAAAAAAAGTGCTCTGCTCAGTCCCATGGGTCAGCACCACCTCAGACCCCTTCTGAGACAACAGGGGGCAGAAGAAGGGAGGGGGTCGAGGAGGGTAAAGGAGGGAGAAGGAGGCGAGGGAGGGAGACAGAAGGCGGGAGGGAGGGGTGGGGGAAGCCTTCCCAAGCTGTTTCCACTTTTTGCATTTACCCAAATCCTTTAATTGACCTCCATGGAAAGACTCCCTATTAGGTTAATCCTGCCTACCGAGCTTTCCCATTAATGCTCCCGGGAAGTCTGGGGAAGGCTAAGGGAATACCCCACGTCCTGGTGCAGGAGTCCGGGCAGGTGAGCTGCCCTCCCAGGCCACAGGCTGCCGGACCCAGCTCCTCCACCACAGCAACCTGAGCAGCAGTGGGAAAGGCTCTGGAACCTGAGGACTGGGCTCCAGCCACAACTCCCTACTGGCAGTGACCTTGGCTAGTTACTCAGCCTCTCTGGGCCTCCATTTAATAACAATAGTGATGTTGGCTAACGTACTGTGGAGCACAGATAAGGGACACTATCATTGTCCCCATTTTATAGGTGAAGGGACCAAGGCTTAGTGAGATTAAGTAATTTGCCCAGAGTCACAGACAGACCTAAAAGCCATCCCGTGGGCTGAGTCAACAGTCTTAACCCATGCCATCCTGATGCCCCTTCAAGAAGCTAATAACCTCATAGTTGTCGTAAGATTCAGCTAGACTCTGCAGGAAAGCACTTACGTGGCAGAGCCTGGCACACAGTAGGTGCTCTAAAAAGGAGTGTTCTTTACCCTTCTCTCTTCGCCAGACAGTTGAGGTAAAGAGGGGCTCCTTGTGTCCATTTTTTCAGACCTCTAAGCAGCCCTGGTCACTAGCTGGGAAGTAGTGACAAATGGGTCCCCTCCACGCAAAGGGACTGCCTGCCACCTTCCACAATTCCTACAGCCGCAGCTGAGGGGGCAACTCCACTGTCAAGGCTCCACAAGGGACTGCCTCCTTCTCTCTGAACCTGGCCTTTCAAAGGGGCTTTCATTTATCGGGCTTTAATGTCTCACATGATTTAATCGGAAACACGTGCCTTGTAAGTATCGTCTGTCATGTTCCATTAGGTTCACAGGGAAAAGTACAAGTCAATAAACAAAGGTTGTAGCATAAATCTACCTTGAACACATAATACCTCAAATAAGAAAATCAAAACATGTGTGGCCTCTGACCTGTGGAGTTTCACGAGAGGGAACTCTGGGTATAGTCAGGAACATTTCTAAATGTTCCTAATTAATAGGGAGGCTGGAGCTAGGCCCGTTTGCATAGTGTGAGTGCACGCAGAGCCCTTCAACAAAAGAATCTGCTTCTACAGCACCTGCTAAATCACAGAGCCTTCCTAGCTGGACCTAAACTGTGCGATTTCCACTGCAAAATGACTCTGAGAGCCCAAGAAGCTTCTTCTTTAAAAAAGAGAGCACATCCCCCAATTTTTCTCATATGGAGGATGGAGGAGAAGACGGTTACGATAAAAGCTTTCCCTTTTCCCTTCCGACTTCCCTGGCACTCTCCCAGGCTGTTTCGAGAGCCCTGAAATGGAGACAGGGGAAAGAGGAAGAGGTTTGGGGAATCAAACAGCCCTGAGTTTGAGTCCTAGCTCTGCCATTTAAGACCAAGTGGCTGCTGCCAAGGGCTTGTCTGATAGGAAAGCAGTTAATTGTAATACCTTCTGTTCCAGTTTTCCTGCTATTTAAGACACCAAAACCATTCGTTGTTTTTTTCCCCCTCAAACAGAAATGAAAATAAGCATTTGCCATCTTAGATGGGGTACTAGACAAAAGAGGGGCTCAAGTACCCCTAATACCTACCCTTTCAGACACACATCCACCCACCCCCACTGAAGCTTTTCCCAAATCTCTGAAAGAAAAGCAAAGACTGCAGGTGGCTTGACAGAGTGGGAAGACTCAGTTTTCTCATCTGTGAAATGGGGGTAGCACCTCCTCCCCTCACAAGAATGTTACAAGGATTATTACTCAAAATGGTATATTCAAGAATGCCACCATAAAACATGATATAAAGATGTCTCCCCTTTTAATTAAATTCACAGATCTCAGAGTCATGGTCCAGGAGACTTTACAGCTTATCTGGTCCAACCCCGTCATTTCGTGGTTCTAGGACAGGGGCTCAGCGTGGGCAACGGACTGGCTTCACCCAGCAAGTTGGTACGGAGGCCATCACTGGATCCAGGGCATTGGGATGGCACTCAGGGTCAGATGGCATTTGGTCTGCGCGTTTTAGTAGGTTCCCCAGTATTGTGACCTCCTAGGCTGAACTCTGGCCTCCCATCCTGGGGAAGTCCTCCTTGGCTGCCCCTCTGGCCACTGGTGGTCCTTCCTACTTAAGTGCACTCCAGTTTGGAGTACAGCACACATTCACAGAGCTTGCGAATGTTCTCTTTGCCCAGACCTATCTCACCTCCAACCAGACCAGAAACTCCCTGAGGGAGCCTAGCCCATACCCAGCACACAGAGACACATAAAGCAATCTTTATTTTTTTGTTTACTTACTGTCTGTCTCCCTTACTAAAATGTAAACTCCATGAGGTCAAGGATTGTCTGTCTCGTTCCCCACAGGATCCCAAGTGTCTAGAAAAGTGTCAGGTACACAGTAGGTACTCAGCAACTGTTGTGTATATGGATTTGTTGAATAAATGAGAGTAGGATCCCTGTCTTGGGTTTCCACATATTATAGAATATCAGAGCTTTAAAAGCAAGTCCCAGTAACTCAACTGACGCAGGTCATATATCAGGCTAGTATTCCAAAATCTAATAGAGCGCCTCTTCCATGTTGGAATCTTAAAAATATATTTGCTGATGGTGTGAAGGTGAATGAGTTGCGAGGTAGCTGGGTAGGTGAATAGGTAGTAGGGTGGTTGGGTGGTTTCTGGCAGTTAGAGGATTTCATGGTTGGTTATAAAGATGGGTGGGGAGGTAGGTGGGAGGGTGGAGAGATGGTTAGGTGGATGGACACATGAATGGAAAAATGGGTGAATGGATAAACGGACAAGTAGGCAGGAGGGGAAGGAGAGCTGGAAAGGAAAGACTCCTTCAGACTCACTCTCTGATCTGATTCTTCTCTGAAGCAGAGTCAAGAAGTTAACAGCCTTCCTTGATGTCAAAACAAGCCACACACCCCCTCCAACGAACCCTCACACAGAGGCAGCTCTGATTCATCAGAGGGTAATCTAGTGCACAGCAAGAGCAGGGGACATGGCGGGCTTGGTGAATGCTGGCTGATGGGCGACGGGGGGGTAGAGGTATGAAAATATCAATGGGTGTTCGTACAAACGGGCATGAAGAGGTCTGTGGCGCTGGATGGGTGAATGCCTTATCATTGGAGGCAGGCGCCGAGACACATGGGAATATCCACAGACATAGAGAAGAGTGGAGTCTGTGGACAGAACAGGGAGGTTGGGCAGGCGAAGTTCAAGGCACAGAGACCTTTACCTCTGTCGCCAATTTCCTGAGGACAGCATGCTGCCCACACCACTCATCCAAGCCAAGCAGTAGGGAAACACCGACAGTCCACCAGCTGCAGACCCCAGCCAGGGCTGCCGGTGCAGCTCGGGGAGGGGCTCCTTCCGGACGCTCCAAGAGTCCCAGGTGCTGCCCCGATGCTCAGCCATCCCTCTCCACCTCCAGGGGGCGCCCCGACACACACCCAGCCGAGGTGTCCCCCCACACGACAGTCAATGAAATAAAGAATCCCCCGGCCCTGTGCGCATCACCCTGAGTCGTGCGCAGCGCAGCGGCCGTGCCCCCTGCAAGGGGAGCTGCGCCACACGGCGGCCCCGGTCCCACAACACGTCAAGTCTTCTCACGGGCCGCTTCTTTCACTTTATCTTCCCAACAAGCCTGCGAGACAGACGGTCTTCGACAGAGGAGAGCTGAGGCTCAAAGAGGTGACGGGACCTGCCCGAGGTCAGACAGTGAGAGGACCAGTCCGGCCGACTCTGTTGCTCTCCACGCCTTCCAGACGCCGCATTATTCCCCGTGGGGACAGTGCCACCTACTTCACAGGGAGAGAGACTGAACAAGCTCTCCGCCACAAGCAAGTGCCCCGAGGCGTCACACTCCTCCCCGCCCGCCTGCCAGGCCCCTGGGAAGAACCCCCTGAGCTCGTCCTGCAGGAGCCCCGGCCCCGGTGCGTGTCACGCTCGTGCAAATGTGGTGCTCCCCGCAGACCCCCAGCACATGTGGGGAGCCGGTGCCAGGCACCCTCCCACGCATGTGAATGTTCCTAAACAGAGCAATTAGAGTGGTGTTTAGGTAACTTTTACACAGGCCGCCTAATCAGAATCACATGTGGGACGGAGTCAGCCATGGTGGCCGAGCTGGAAGGGCCGGTCAGCTCCTCCCCCGACGCAGCTGCCACCCATCCGGCCGTCCCGCAGCCTTGTTTCTCTGCCTCCCACCCCAGGACCAAAACGGCCCGCACCCCATTACAGGCCAGCAGGAAAACCCTCATGGGGACCAGGGCCGAGCCACCCTCTAGCCGCTCTGAGTGACACATCACAGCATGACATACACAAAGCCAGACTCAGAATGGACCTTCAAGACTCTCTGCTAGAACGGCCGGCCGTGTAAACCCAACCCAAGACCAAGGAGCTTGCTCACCCAAGGCCACCCAAAGAGCTTAGGGCTCACCGCCCTAGTGCCATCTTCCCCCAAACCAGGGTCTGACCAGGTCCTACCTGCTCAAAAGCTTCCTGTGTCTTCCCACTGCCTCTAGCATAATGCTCGAGTTTCTTGGCCTATCTTCCCGGGGGGCAGGTCACATGCGCCCTGGAGTCAGCCACACATAAATGCAGAGCCCAGCTCTGTTCTCCAGTCACTCGTCCTTTAAGCAGGTGACTTGACCTCTCAGAGCCTTAGCGTTCCCGTGTGTTAAATTCAGATCACAAAAGGGGAAAGACCTATTTCTTTGGCCCATCAGGAAGCACCTGATTCCACACCTGGCCTACAGTGCGACCCTACTAAGCAGCATTCTTTTTTTTTTTTAAAGATTTTATTTATTTATTTGCCAGAGAGAGAGCGCGCACACAATCAGGGGGAGCGGCAGGCAGAGGGAGAAGAAGGCTCCCCACTGAGCAGGGAGCCCGATGCGGGGCTCGACCCCAGGACCCCAGGATCACGACCTGAGCCGAAGGCAGACGCTCAACCGGCTGAGCCACCCAGGCGCCCCAGCAGCAATCATTCTTATCACAAACAAATACATCCCCAAATAGCACCAGCTGTCCTATCCTGCCCCTTATTTGCTGTGTGACCTTAAGCAAGTCACTTGGAGTCTCTGGACTTCAATTTCCCCTTTCACTTCATGCAAAGATAGGAACTGATGATCCTGAAAGGTCTTTGCGGACACGGCGGCCTGTGGGTCTATAGGTCTGGCAGGTCTGGGAAACAGCAGATATAGCCTCTCTCCCTTCTCATCCTTAAGTGGGTCATCCAAGGACCAGTGCAGTTTGAGTCCAATCCTCCCTTCTTGCCTCATTTCGGCCACCTTCAGCCACATCTCTGCTCCTGCAACACCAAATTCCTCCCCACTGCTCAACACACGGGCTCTCCCCGCAACCTGGCCTTTGCACAAGTCTTTGCCTACAGCAGTGCTTCTCCAGCTTTGGTGTGCCCACGAATCGCCTGGAAATCTTCTTAAAAGGCAGATGCGGATCGGGGGGGGGGGGCGGGGGGGAGACGAACCATGAAAGACTATGGACTCTGAGAAACAAACTGAGGTTCTAGAGGGGAGGGGGTGGGGGGATGGGTTAGCCTGGTGATGGGTATTAAAGAGTGCACGTACTGAATTGAGCACTGGGTGTTGTACGCAAACAATGAATCAGGGAACACTACATCAAAAACTAATGATGTAATGTATGGTGATTAACATAATAAAATAAAATTTAAAAAAAAAGGCAGATTTGGATACAGTAGGTCTGGGGTGGGGCTGGGATTCTGCGTTTCTAAGAAGCTCCCAGGTGACACCCATGCTGCTAGTCTGCAAACCATACATTGTTGTTTTTTGTTTTTTTTAAGATTTATTTATTTAAGAGAGCTAGGGAGGGAGAAAGGGAAGGAGAGAGAAAGAGAGCATGGGGGGAGAGGCAGAGGGCGAGGGAGAGAGAGTCTCAAGTAGTGAGTGCAGAGCCCGATGTGGGGCTTTATCTCATGGCACTGAGATCATGACCTGAGCTGAAACCAAGAGTTGGACGCCCAACCAACTGCACCACCCAGGCGCCCCTGTAAACCATACTTTGAATAAGAGAGCCTACAGGTCATGATCTCAGGGTGAGGAGCCTACTTAAGATTCTCTCTCTCTCCTTCTCCCTTTGCCTCTCCCCACTTTCTCTCCCTCAAAAAAAAAAAGAGAGAGAGAGAGAATAAGAGAGCCTAGACTAGAAGGCCTTGTCCTTGTTCACCACCCAGTAAAAGGCCTCCTCATCCTTCAAAGCCTGGCTCAAGCGACCCCTCTGCGGAGAAGCCTGCGCCCACAGCAGGATTCATAAAGCCCCTGCAGGTCTCCTGTGTATGTAACTGATAATCACCCACCACAGCAAGTGCTTTCTGACTCCACGTCCCTACCAAAGGCCCCTTTAGGGCATGGTGGTGTCTCAGTGCCCAGCACAGAACCTGAACAGAGAGAGGGTCAATGAGCGTCCCCTAACTGAATAAGGTCACAGGCAGTGGGGTCATCCTCAGACCTACCCCAGGGGCCTGCAGCCAGAGTGACCTGGGAGGCCGGCCCTCCTCCCACCCTGCCCCCAGGACTGTGCCCAGTTCTCCCAGGGCTCTGTGTCTTCACAGGTTTCTCCCAGGGCAGTTCAGGGGCAGGGAAGAGCCATCACAGGCTACCACAGAGATTCTTGTTTCTCATAACCACAAAAGGGGCACTTGCCAGAAGGGGCAGGTAGAGGGAAGCTAAATGGGAATAAGGACCCAAAAGGCAGAAACAGAGAGAAGGCAGGACAAAACACAGGCTGTGAGGCAGAGAGAAGCCTAGACAGAAAGACATGGAAAGCGCCAGAGGAAAAAAAGAGAAAGTAAAGACAGTAGAGAGACACCAAAAAGGAAGAAAAAAAAACAGCAAGAGAAA
Organism: Neomonachus schauinslandi; assembly: GCF_002201575.2. Lineage (NCBI taxonomy): Eukaryota > Metazoa > Chordata > Mammalia > Carnivora > Phocidae > Neomonachus > Neomonachus schauinslandi. The sequence continues at coordinate 42,190,975 of NC_058406.1, forward strand.
GAAGGGACCAAGTACAAAGGCAGGCAGACAGAGTGCATGCCAGAGAGCAAGAGAGGAGAGGAGAGAGAGAAGAGATTTTTTTTTTAAAGCGGGGAGGGTAGAGCCCCTATGACTGCAGCTAACTCATCTGGAAACGCACGAACCCACGGGGTGTTGGAGGGCCTCTTCCTGCTGTGCCTGCCACCCACACCCCTGGCTTCGGGGATCGGGCTGGACAGGGGGAGTCCTAAGACCTTGTCCCCACTTCCCCTACCTTCCCCAATCCTCCCCTCCCTCCAAAAAGTTAGAAACAAAGAAAAAATCCAGCAATTTGGATTTGGGGAGTTTTGTTTTCTTTTGGGTTTTTTGTTTTTTGTTTTTTTTTTGGTCTAAAGACAGACAAGATCCAAGCCCAGTAGGAGACAGAGGTGAGCCTAAGAAAACAGAGGCAGGCAGGACAAGCTCCACGAGGTACCAGCAAGTCATGTATCTCCTCCAAGCCTCAGCTTTTTCGGGAGCAAAATCACCAGGAGCGTCACAAGATTGTCGGAAAGATTCACTGAGTTATGGAAACATGAGAACAGCAGCTTATTCTAGCCCCAGTAGGTGCTTCATAAATGGTCACTGCGTTTGAACTGCAGAACAAGTTACACAAATCCCCTCTGTGATAGTTGTTTTAGGTCCTTTCTTACCCTGTATCTCCCCTGAGATTCACAGGGGCCCAGGCATGGACTACCATCCCATTTTACAGAGGAGAAAACAGAGACATTTTACATGGCAGCCCCAGTGCTCAAGGCCATGTGGAAATTCAGGTCCACCATGGCCCCCTGCCGTTTCTTTCCTTCTTTTTTTTTAAGGATGTATTTATTTATTTTAGAGAGAGAGTGAGGAGGAGGGGCAGGGGGAGAGAATCCCCTGATGGGGCTCAACCTCATGACCCATGAGATCATGACCTGAGCTAAAACCAAGAGTCGGACACTCAACTGACTGAGCCACCCAGGCACCCCGGTCCCCCACCTTTTCTATTATACTAGCTGCAGTCAGCATCAAAACTAAGGCCTACACAAGAATAACAAGAAATGCCTTTTTTCCCCCAACAAACAGGGACCCAGCCTCCACGGATGCTGCACCAGGCCCTGTGCAGAGATGGGCACGGAGGTGGATGAAGAGCGGCCCTGCCTCTCAGGGAGACTAATATTCAGAGATGCACGATGGCAACGGGAGCGCGCTCCACCCACCCGGGGTCAGAAGCTTACTCTTTGCAAGCTCCACCCTAGGCCCCAGTGAAGTACCTCCTTCTCAAAGTGTCCATTCTTGAAAGTGAAGGATGACCCACCGTGAACAAGAAGATCGGAACAGCGACAAGTGCCCTGATGAAAATGTAACGGAGTTAAAAATCACAGAAGGAGTTGGGTAGGGGGTGAGGTTGAAACAGACACCTGAGTCCACCACGTGAAAAAGCGCATGGGGCAGAGCAAGCAAGCCATGCAAAGGCCCTAACAGAAGGGCAAGATTACTGTGCTCAGAGGACAGAAAGGTCAGCGGGGCCGAAGTGCCAGGAGGGAGGCAGAGAGGGGCGCAGTCCATGAGGATGGACGTTGCCTCAGCCTGGTAGTCCAGGGCAGGTGCACAGAAAACCAAAGGAGGGCCTTAGTGTCCACGGTGTCGTGGTATGATTTACATTTGAAATCCTACTCAGCCCAGCTGCAGCGGACAGAATGAGCTACAGGGAGGCAGGGATGGTGAGGGAGGCCAATGGGGTGGCTCCGGCAGCTACCAGGAGAGCAGCACCCGGGAGGGGCATGGCGCAGGCGGTGGCGGAGACGTGGCAGGACGGAGTCTGGAGGCCAGCACCACTAGAACTCCGGCCCTCAGGTGGAGAAGCCGGCCGGGGCCCCGAGAAGCGGCGGCCAGGGCAGGGCAGCAGGCAGAGAGAACCCGGAGCTGTCCCCGTGCCGAACGCTGCTGCAGGGACCTGGCACGGAGACGGGCAGGATGGCTAGATCAGGCCACGCGGAGGCCACAGGGCAGCTTGACGAGCAGTGAGCAGTGTGTGGACGGGGCGGGCAGGGCCATGAAAGTGAGGGAAGGGAGACTGCACACCGACACAGGTCTCTGAGGAAGCTTCCCCTTCAGCAGAAGCAGCGGTGGGGCTGGCGCAGGAGGGAGCAAGCCATGGAGGCAGGGATGTTGGCTGCAGACTGTACGGCCGGATGCTGCTGGCAGCGAGCCGGGAGCCGGGAGCAGGTGAGACGTGCACTGCAGGAGAGAAAACCGCGCGGGGCCAAGTCTCCGAGGGAAATGAGAGCAGATGGTTTGGCCTTTGACAAAAGCAGGGCTTCAGGAGCACCCAGTGAGGAGGGGGACTGTGGGGAGGCCCTCCGGAGCTCTGAGCTGACAAGGCAGGCGGATCCTCGGGCATGTGGAGGTCTCCTCCAGCATCATCCAACAGGCAGGCGTGGGGGTGTGGTCTCAACCAGGGCGGGGGGCCTGACGGTGAGAAGAATGGCTTTTTGGAAACAGTGCTTGTAATGACCGCCTCTGAGCAGGCGAGGTGGGCAGGGAGGACGCCAGGGGCGACAGTGAAGAGCAGGAGGGTTAGTATAATGTGATGTCTTTATAAGGTCCAGACAATTGTCACAGCCTGTAACCTGGAAGTAGGAGCCCAGTCAATCAAATGGAAAACAGGAACCCAGGGCACAGGAGAAAAGATGGTTTAAAATCCTAGCAATCAAAATAATAATCATAATCATGATAAATTGAAAATTAAAAAAATAAAATCCATGGGGCACCTGAGTGGCTCAGGCAGTTAAGCATCTGCCTTCAGCTCAGGTCATGATCCCAGGGTCCTGGGATCGAGCCCCACATCGGGCTCCCTGCTCGGCGGGGAGCCTGCTTCTCCCTCTCCTACTCCCCCTGCTTGTGTTCCCTCTCTCACTGTGTCTCTCTCTGTAAAATAAATAAATAAAATCTTTTTTAAAAAAAGAAAGAAAATTAGAGGATCTATACAGAAAGCAAACATACAACTAGTAGGATTTCCAGAAAAAGACAAGGAAGATGTGGTATGGAAAAAAATTTGAATCTCCAGATTCATGATGCAAACAAAGGGCCCACCAAGCACCCAGTCTAATTAATGGGAAAAAACCCACATCAAGGCACATCACTGGAAACTTTCACAACACCAGGGATGGAGAGAATATCCAGAAATCTTCTAGAAAACGGATGAAGAGGGGTGGGGAAGGAACCCAGGTAAAGCCTCCGGAATCATGGCACCAGACTTGTCCACAGCAAGGAGGGAAGCCGTAAGGCAAGGGGACAGTATTGTCACAATTCTTTTTTTTTTTTAAAGATTTTATTTATTTATTTGAGAGAGAGAATGAGATAGAGCATGAGAGGGGGGAGGGTCAGAGGGAGAAGTAGACTCCCGCTGAGCAGGGAGCCTGATGCGGGACTCGATCCTGGGACTCCAGGATCATGACCTGAGCCGAAGGCAGTCGCTTAACCAACTGAGCCACCCAGGCGCCCTATTGTCACAATTCTTAACAGGACCAGCCCTGAAGCCGGATGCCTGAGTTCTGATCATGGTCCTGACACTCACTGGCTATGTGACCCTGGCCAAGTTACTTAACCTCACTGGTTTCCTCATCTGTAGAACAAGCACAATAATAATCTCTACCACCCACTTTAATGGATTGGCGTAAGGATGAATCCAAGTCAACTATGCCTAACACATAGTAATAAGCACTGAAGTTTTAGTTCTTATTATTATCAAAATTCCCCAGCCAAACCATCAAGAATGAGACACTTTTCAGACAAACATCTTTACTGACCTCTTAACAAAGTCACTGGAGGATGCGCTCCAGCAAATTATAGGGTTAAACCAAGAAAACAAGAAAATACAATGCAAAGGGCATTTGCCTTTCTTTCTGGGTGCCCAGCATCTGAATACCTTTCTTCTACTGGGAAAATTACTCACCTTATAAGGCATACCCCCCCACTCCACTTCAATATGCACACACACGCACGCGCGGGCACAGTGAAAATAGACACAGAAGCTGAAAATATCTGATCGCTCACATCCTTTGCCTTTGCTCCATGTCCCCTATCATGAGCACCCAGTGAAGTAGCAGTCCCCCACAGTTTTTTGCTTTTTCTCCATAGTATGTACCATCATTTGGTAAACTTTATATTCAACTTGTTCACTTCATAATTGCGCCTTTCCCCCTTCTAGAATGTAAGTTTCATGAGTGCAGAAATTTTTTTGCCTGTTTGCTTACTTTCCTAGCATCTAGAAGAGTGCCTAGCTCATAGTAGGTGCTCAATAAAAATTAGTTGAATGAAGAAAAGACATGTTTTCCCAGCCTCCCTTTGCAGCCTCCAACTGCTCACATAAAAACAAGCAGTCAGCGATAGCCAATGACCAGGGACCGTTGCTCTGCTGCCAAAGTCTGGCACCCACTGTCTTCACTGCACAGCCCGGTGGCAGGCTTTGGAATAAGGTTCTTGGCTATGTAGCGTCCAAGCCTGGTTCTCTAGCCTTAGTAGGCAATTATGAGAGCCACCCAGCATCCTTTAAAAAAAAAATCTCTTTTCCGCTTAAACCAGTTGCAGTGCATGATACAGGCGTGAACTATGAAATGGGAAGTCCTACATAGGAGAGCTTCAAAGAGGGGTCCCAGGAGGTCAGCTGTGCAGTAGAATAGCTCTTACTTTGTTGAGGTGCGGGAGACATGGAACGAAGATAACCTGATGTGTTTGCGCATTTGAGAAAGTATGATTGGCGGGTGCCACAAAACTTATGGAATACTTCGGGAGAAATGGTAACAGATACATAAATATAAGACTAGCAAATGAAGAACCCCAGGAAAACAAAGTATTGCACTCCAAAGGAAAAGTTCCCATAGTATAGGACTTGATTCCACCTTCTGTGCCAAACATAACCACTATGCTGAAAAAGTGGACCCCAGAGAGAGCTATAGAAACAATTTATCATTACCTCCCCCTTCCCAAGTCCCACTTCCCCGCAATTGTCCCTTTTAAAACCCAACCTGCTGACTTGCCCCCCATCCCCACCCCTGAGAAGTCTCTGGGAGTCCCCGTAACTCGTTGGATCATTCTTAGGTCATAAACCATCTTCCAGACACTTCAGTCCCCCGACAGTCTCGGTTTACTAACTAAGATGTCCCACCCAGATTAATAACCTCAACCCTGAGCTTCATTTATAGTGAAGCTCCTCCCCTCCCACACTTCGGGCCTGCCTCAGGCTGGGGACTTTGGGCAGGGCAAGGGGCATCGTCTCCAGTCCTCTTACTCTTGTCTGTTGCTGTGGCAGGAATGGACTCCCCTTGCCTGCCACTGTGGGAGCTCTGTGGACTCAGCTGTTCAGTGGGAGAGCTCCCTGGTTGGCAGACACCCCCCACCCCACTGTATCCCGTGGGACACCTCCAGTCTCTCTCACCTCTGCCTGGCAAGAAGCCATCCTGGGCAGAGAGGGTAGGTCTGAGAACAACCATCAGGCAGGTCCCCCAGAACACAACCCTATGCCCTGTCACAAGCGTCTACGGCACAGCCACCCTCTTCACTCTGCCGCTGCTTTCCTCTTCGACACCATCAGGCATGGAGAGACACAGTCATTCCTCAGCTTCAGGGGCTGTGCCAGGCTCTCTGAGTGGGTCTTAGAACCCCCTCACTTGAGTTGTGGAGGGGAGAAAACCATCCCCTCCCTGGAGAAGAAAACGTCACAGCTTTTTCAACAACTGCCTCAGAAGAAATCCCCTCTTTGGAGAATTTGGAGAAATCCACGCCAACCCAAGGGTATGCCAGGTAAGGATCTCGAAAACCCCAGTTTAGTTTAGGCACCTACAGCCCCGCTTTAGAACACAGTAAAGTCCCACTTTAGAAGGTAGCCATCAGTGCCTCTGGTCAATACCTATTGTGGGGTCTCAGCCAGAACCAAGAGAGCAAAATCCCCACAGGGGATTATACCCAGTCCTCACTGCGCACAGGCTCAAGCAAAGACTGTGTGGCAGCCCCCGCAGGATGGAGTGGCGGGCGTGCAGGCGGGGAAAGAACTGGGCTGGGGGCGGGGCTTTAGAGATCGGAATCCTCATTGGTCATAACAGGTGAATAGGTCAACAATGGGTACAAGGGACACAGAGACAGCCCTACAAATCTTACTTAGAGACGTGGAGCACAACGGTTAGGACTTCACCACTCACCAGCTGTGTAGCCCTGGACAAGTCACTTTCCTCCTCTGAGTCTGTCTCTTGGTCTGCAAATCCGGGAAAATAAGAGTAACGCCTTCACAGGGTTGTTGGGAGAATTACAGGAATTACGTTTGTAACGTGCTTAGACCATGACTGGACCATAGTCGGTACCATGTTTAGCTCTTATTTTTGTTTTTGTAACCTAAACACATGGAAGAAAATACGAGAAAAAGACAACCAAGTAAGTTGAAGGCAGTGCCACGGTGTTGCACAAGTCTGGGGAGCATCGTTCCTATAGATAGGGGTAAGTGGCGCCCCCTGGAGATGCGCACCCCAGCAGCCCTGGCTGAAGGCAGCTGCCCCCCAAGAGGGCGCCCACGAAGGTACGGGGACCCACTCTCCTCATAAGGCGATTTAAAAAACTGGTTAGCATTATTTCGCTAAAAATAAAAATTTATTTTTATTTTTTTCATTTTTATTTTTTTTTAAGATTTTATTTATTTACTTGAGAGAGAGAGAATGAGAGAGAGCACATGAGAGGGGGGAGGGTCAGAGGGAGAAGCAGACTCCCTGCTGAGCAGGGAGCCCGATGAGGGACTCGATCCTGGGACTCCAGGATCATGACCTGAGCCGAAGGCAGTCGCTTAACCAACTGAGCCACCCAGGCGCCCATAAAAATTTATTTTTAGAATGTTAATAAAACAAACTCCCAAAGATAGTAACAACAGAAGAGCAAAAAGAAGAGCAATGAAGGAAATGACAAAGGAAAGTCTTGGGAAAATACGACTATAAAAAAAATTTCAAATTTTTGTTTTAAAATCATCGTTAAAAACTTTAAACAGTGGACTCATAAAAATATTAGCAACAAATACGATGAACAAGCATTAACATGCTCAGCTTACCGTCTACGTATATGGAATAATAAATGTTTAAATTTTATAAGTAAAATATTCAGACCCCAATGTAAATACCAACTTGCAAAAGAGGAGCTATGAACTGTGAACCCACACACAATATAATGTGCTGCTATACTAACATTCAAATAAATGTAAAACAAAATGATAACCGGATGTCATCTCCACCTTCAAATTAGGAAATTATTCTGGAAACGCTGATGAAGATGCAGGGAAGTAAGTTCTCTAGGACGTGGCCTGCAGTTGGGAAAATTGGTACAACCCTCTAAAAAGCTATTTGATAATGTGTGTCAAATGTTACTATCCTTTCACCCAGTCATTTTCATCTCTGGGGATCCAGCCTAAGAAAATAACCGGAGGTGCAAACAGGGATTACTACGTAAAGTTGTTCATTGCAGCACTGTCTATATGAAGGAAGGAGGTAAAAAATTCTAAGCACTATGCACTGTACAAGTAATGTATACACAGATTTGTTTGTATAGGCATTAATTCCCGCTGAGAGGCCAGGCATCGCTGGTTGTTACTGGCAGTGGGAACGGGGCAGGGGAAAAAAGCAGAAGAGGAAGGCTTTTCCTAAGAACCCTTTTTGGGTCTTCTGAATTTTAAACTATTTTAAGGGACCACCTATTTAAAATGATTTGACAAATTTAATAAAATGCGTGTATTTTTGAATGTTTACAAAGAATTTTAATAACGTGGAAGAGGTTTATTAAGATAGAATGTTGAGTTTAAAAATAAGTACACAAGATTTTATATTCAGAATGATCTTGAGGATACAAAAAATATAATTAATATAAAGTATTTAAAAAAAAAAAAAAGACAGGGGCGCCTGGGTGGCTCAGTCGGTTAAGCGTCTGCCTTCAGCTCAGGTCATGATCTCAGGGTCCTGGGATCCAGCTCTGCATCGGGCTCCCTGCTCAGCGGGGAGTCTGCTTCTCCCTCTCCCTCTGCCTGCCTGTCTGCATACTTGTGATCTCTCTCTCTCTGTCAAATAAATAAATAAAATCTTTAAAAATAAATAAATAAATAAATAAATAAATAAATAAAAAAGACAAATGAAATATACCAAAATGTAAATGGCGGCCATTGTGGGGGGGGCGGGGAAGGGGGGGAGTAAGATTATAAGCAAATATTATTTCCAACTGTGTATGTTTCTATAGTTTCCAATTCTTCTACAGTAAGTATACACTGCTGACACAAGTAAAAAAATAAAGAAAAAAATTAAAAATAAAGAATAAAAACAAGCCAAATTATCTTTTAAAGGGTAATCCACCTCCCAAAGCAGGATTATGAATAACAGAAAGCAATTTGTCAGAAGTCAAGAAGGCACTCCTATCTGAAAGGCTGTAGCAGGGAGCCAGGAGGAAGACTTGAGCGTGATTCCGGCTTCAGAGATGTCCTTACGTGAACCATCTGCCCTCTCTGGGCTGCTTCTGTGGGGAACCAGCAGAAACCAGCCCCATAAATGCTGCTTCTCCAGAAAGTCTGCTCTGATACCTCTCTTGTCAGTGCTGACCTGTGAGCTCTCTTGAGATCAGGACAGACCCTAGGACTCACGACCCATCCCCAACAGGAGCCAGGCCTGGTAACCAGCATGCTGGCCCTACCGCTAAGCTACTATGTCCATCTGCCTGCCCTCCCCAAGGGAGAGTCTGAGCCTGGGTTACACCTACTTATCCTGGGCTGGATATAAAGCCTAGCATATGATAGGGCTCCAGGAAGCATGTGCTGAACAAATGAATAAATTAAAGAATGATATTCTAGACTAGTGCTGTCCAACTGAACTTTCTGTGGTGATGGAAATGTTCCACATCTGCTCCATCCAGTATAGGTAGCCACTAGCCACATGTGTCTACTGAGCACTTGAAATGTGGCTCATATGATTGAGGGATTGGATTTTCAATTTTATTTAATTGTAATTAATTTCAATTTTAAAAGTGTCCCATAAAACTTACATCACAGGATAGTTTAAGATTACACAAGATGATCCTGGGGCACCTGGGTGGCTCACTCAGTTAAGCGCCTGCCTTTGGCTCAGGTCATGATCCTGGAGTCCCTGGATCGAGTCCCACATTGGGCTCCCCGCTCAGCAGGGAGTCTGCTCCTCCCTTTGACTCTCCCCCCTCTCATGATCTCTATCATTTTCTCTCTCTCTCAATAAATAAATAAAAATCTTAAAAAAAAAATTACACAAGATGATCCTTTAAAAAAGAAAGAAAAAGAAGGGGTGCCCGGCTGGCTCAGTGGGTAGAACGTGGGACTCTTGATCGTGGGGTTGTGAGTTTGAGCCCCACATTGGGTGAAGAGATTACTTAAAAATAAAATCTTTAAAAAAAAAAGAAGAAGAAAAGAAGGAGAAAGAAAACTTCAAAGACCAAAATGAAAAGGCAAACCCCAGGCTAGTTAAAATATTCACAATACATATAACTGACAGAAGCTTTCTCTCCAGAATATACAAAAGAACACTTAAAACTCAATAATAAAACAAGACAACTCAATAAAAAAATAGGTAAACGCCTTGAACAGGCACATCACAAAAGAGGTATAAGAGTGGCCCATCATCACGTGGAAAAACGTTCAACGTTACTGCCCATTGGGGAAATGCAAATTAAAACAGATTCCGGGCGCCTGGGTGGCTCAGGTGGTTAAGCAACTGCCTTCAGCTCAGGTCATGATCCTGGAGTCCCTGGATCGAGTCCCGCATCGGGCTCCCTGCTCAGCAGGGAGTCTGCTTCTCCCTCTGACCCTCCCCCCTCTCATGTGCTCTCTCTCATTCTCTCTCTCAAATAAATAAATAAAATCTTTAAATAAATAAATAAATAAATAAATAAATAAAACAGATTCCACCACCCATCCACTAACCAGAACGGCTCCATTTAAAAAGAATTACAATACCAAGTGTTGGCGAAGATGTGGGAATGCAAAAATGGGAAAAATATTTTTATTTCAAGTCATCAATTAAAAAAGATAATCCAGTGTCTGGCCGTACTCAATAAATGATTGTGGCAACATACTGAAAATGGGGAGTGGGGGAGAGGAGGGTCCCTAACAGTCCCACTGCCCCATCTCCGTGCCCAGTATCACACAATGGGAATTTACTGGTCTCTGGGTCTCCCTAGCAAAGAGCTCTCCTGTATGAGCAGCCAGAGCCACTGGGAGAGACTGGGAGCAGTGGGGGAGGGAGGCATGTGAGGCTGGGACAGGAAAGACTCTGAAGATTTCGCAAAAGGAAAGTTCTTGGCCTATATTCCCAGAGACGATGAAAAAGGGCATTCCCTCCAAGAGGAAAGCTTAAGCAAGCAACAGGTACAAGAAAGGGGCTGGCAAAGGTGGTCCCCCTCCCCGGGACTGACTACCCTCCTCCACCAGCGTCCTGCCCTTTCCCACAGACCTCCCTGATTCTCTCACTAGCTTTGCAAGGGGAGCTAGCTGGCAAACACTTCCATTTCATATGCCTGCAAACCCAGGCTCAGAGACATGGTCCCAGGTCATGAGGCTTAGACTGGCTGAGCTCAGGAGTCTGCTCAGGACATTAAGCCAGGTGATAAGGTGGTGAAGCTGCACAGAAGAGGAATAGGGACCCGGCCAGGCTGGGAGGGGTCCTGCACACACTCACCCACTGTCCACTGCCCTCAAGACTGCAAGCTCCACGCAAGCGAAGGCTCTGTTAGACCACCACAGTGTCCCCGGGCCCTGCCCAATACCTGGGACACAGAAGCCATTCAATATACTTTGATGAATAAACAAACCAACAAGCAAACCCAAACGGCCCTCCTGTTTTCAGGACACTTTCACACACTATATCCCATAGGCTTCTGATAATTGGCTGGGCAGGGATTCACTGCCCCCCATTTTACAAATGGGAAGCTGAGGCTCAGAAACAAATCCACTCTGGGTTGCTTTCCTGAAAATCTGATTGAGGAACGTCCCCAGGAAAGCGCCCCTTGACTGGAAAAGGGACAGATGAATTCCATTGGAGTCCTGTGTTCATTCTGTTCTCTGATGCACACTCCCTCTGCAAGGCCGAGATGTGTTCACTCCAGACCCTGCTCCAAGGAGCCCACGGTCTCATCACAGAGGAAAACAAAGAACCAAGAATCTATAATACCTGACTTGTTCAGTGAGAGAAAAGTGACAAAGGGCAGTCGGCGGATGAAGGAAGGAAACGGTAAAGCTTCCTGGAAAGGCGGTCTCCCAACAGTGATGCCCGGGTAAGCCTCGGCCCAAGGCAGCAGAGGTGCAGAGGAGCTGAAGGGGGACCCAGAGAGGGAGCAAGGTGTGAGGAAGGGCGTGATGCTGGAGCCAGGCTTGCAGCTACCAGCTCTGGAATTTGGGGCAGGTCATTTAGCCTCTCCGGGCCTCAGCTTTTCTTGTGTAAAATGAGGGTGATGATGCTCCCCCACAAGGAGTAAATGTAGAAAGAATTAAACGGCTTTATGGGTTCTCTACTCACAACAGGGTTCAACAAATGGAAGCCACCTGCATGCGTGGGGACGTGGGGACAGAACAGTAATGGCATCACAAGTTTGGGAAGTAGAATGAAAGTAATCCAACTGGGTATTAGTCAGAAGGCAAATCCCGACCCACTGAACAGGGGGTGGGTCGCTCTGCCTCCTGGCTCTTCCCACAAACACCCTCCCCCTCCTGCTGGACACCAGAGCCACCACACGCCGTGTGAGGGTCTTGGACTGACCCAGGGCCGGGACCGGTCAGAGACTACACGGAGGCAGCCCACGCCCACCTTAGCGGGGACAAGAGCTCCTCACCTCCCCCTAGCCCCAGGTGAAGCCGAGATGCCAGCCAATCACATCTGCGTCCTCCAGAGCTCAGCTCAGAACCTCAGTCTCTCCAACTCCAGAGTCCTTACTCTTCTAACTTCACCACAAAAGAAAAACAAGCACCAGAGTGAGGGGACAGGGTACCACGCCATAGAGGAGCCTCAGATGAAGTCGGGCCTGAAGACGTGTCCCGGCTCTGCACTCAGTAAGACCAGCAGCAGCAGCTCATTTTTGTTATATGCCTCCTGGGGGCTAGCCCCTGAGCTAGGTGCTCTACAGATGTCTCCTCTTCATCCCCACATCAACCCTAGGAGACGGGAATTACCTTCATTTTACAAATGAGGAAAACTGAGGCTCACTGTTCAATGAACTTGCCCAAGGTTCAGCAAGTGCTGTAGTAAGGGATCTGAACCCAGTTCTGACTCCAAATGACTCCAAAAGTGGTCATTTTTGCACAAGTGACAACATGGCCCCTCTGAATCCTTAGTCTTCCCATCTGTTCAAGGGGGGAACTGAACGAAGAGTAATGATTTGGGCAGAGCTTTACAGTTTAGAGCCCCGAAACCACAACAGTGCCTGGAGAGAAGCCAGTAGGCCGACACAATGCCCCCGGGGGTTCTGTCTAAGCCGGACCTGGACTGGGGATCCAGAGTAGGTACGTCAATTTCCAGCCCTCAGTAGGGCTGCAGAGAACCACTGTCTGGTTCCTGGTCCTCAGTCCCAACACCTGGTCCAAGGTTCTTCTTCCTCTTAGAGAAATTTGGGTCAGATGTATTACAACCACCAATATCTGCTCGTTAAACCACAAGATGAGACACATTTTTAAATGTCTGAAATTTTGCCTAGGAGGGAGGGAGGGTGTGTGGCAGAGAGCACCTACAATCCTGGGCCAGCCCCTCTGGGACAGTTGTCATGCCCCGAGCTCCTCTATCTGGCCTGTGGCCTGCCAACTCCAAAGGTTCACAACCCAGAAGGGCCTGTGATCACTGAAGCCAAGTTTTCCCAGAAAGGAGAGGATAGGGAGGCCCAGACAGGTGAGAGGACATGCCCAAGGTCCCCGAGCCAGCTAGGGGCAGACTTCGTTATGAAGAGCCCCAAGTAGGTGCTGGAAAGGGAATATGACTGTGTGTGCAGGTAGGAACTCCTTTCACGTTTATCAGAGTCTCACGTACACTGAGAGCTTAGTGTGTGTTCAACCTTGTGGGAAAAACAAGAACATACAACTTGGCTCCTCCTCTACAGGCTACAAGCTCCTTGAGGACAGAGCCTGGGTTGGATCCCATCCCCACCCTTCCTAGACACCCACTCTGAACCAGACCCCGGGCTGCGCAGGGATCATGAAACTCGGCCCCTGTTCTCAAAGACACGTAAGCCAACAGAAAGTCACCACGGAGTGAGCAGTGCTACAGCAGAAGGAAGGATAAGGGCTGTGTGTGTGCCAGAGCTCTAGCAAAACCCAGCCTAGGCAGAAAGGGAAGGCTTCGGGGAGGAGGTGGCACTTGAGCTGGGTCTTAAAGAATAAGTAGGGGTCAGTCTGGTGGCAATGAAGGGAAGGAAGGCCCTTCCAAGAGGTTCTGTTTCCCAAACATTTACATGCCAGCAGTAACAACAATGGTCATCATCCCAACATTTATTGAGCATTATACCATGGGCCAATCTCTGTATTGAAGCACTTGTACATGTATTAACTCATTTCATCCTCATAATGGCCTCGTGAGAGCATTGCTATCATTATCCCCATTCTGTAGGTAAGGACACCAAGGCCCAGAGAGCTCAATTAACATGCCCCAAGTTCCCCCATGTTAGTCCCCAGAGCTAGGATTCAAACCTGGTAGCCTAGTTCCATGCCCACAGCCTCAATCAGCACCCTCTGTTTCTCGGATATGTACTTCATGCCAGACTTGGTACTGGACACAAGGGTACAGAGATGAATCAGAAGGAGCTCCCGATTTATAAGGACAGAAAGACAAGTAAAGAGAAAAATCCCAGGTCTGAAGCTGCATAAGGAAAAGTCCAACACTGCTAGAGAACGAGCAGAGCAGGTATCGGCAAGAGACAGAGCTGGACTGCTGGGAAATCTGGAACATCACACCAAAGGGCTCAGATTTTTCCCACTGGCCGACCGGCTGCCAATCTATAAGCCAAGCTGTAGTATCACAGGCAACCTTTAAAGCACGTACCAAAGTCCAGAGAATAAATGGATGTCTCTACAGATGGGTAAGTGGATGATAAAATACCAGTCTATTGAAAAGAGGGCTTAAAACTAATAACTTCATTAGGCATCTTGTCCATCAACACACACTAAAAATATAACTGCTGTCATGTGGACCAAGGAAAGATTTTGTCCTGGTATTCAGAAAACTCGGATACCCCTGCTGTCAGGGATGGGAAGTAACAGAAAGTTTCTAAGCAAGGAGTTCTCAGATGGCAAGGTCTGGGACTTCCGCTCTCCACCAGCCCCTGGGCCCCCCGCCTCTCCGAGCCCCTCAGTCTGCTGGAAGTCAACCGTCTAAAAGCCCCAAGAAGAGCCAACCCAGGCGAGAAGCTCCAATGCAGAGATATTCTCACAAAGAGCGCTACGTAAGTACAAATGACTGTTTGATCAATCATTTGGCCTCGGCGTGGGATTTGGTTAGAATTAAAGCCATCTGGCTGCTGGGGGGGGGGGGGAGGGTGATGGAGGAGGAGACAAGCAGGCGGGAAAATGACCCACCCCCTCCCCCAGAAAGCATTGTTAAAATATAAGGGGGAAAAACAGTCAAGTCCCTGCTGTTATTTCAGCCTAAGCCACTTAATCCTTCAGCACATAAAGCAACTTATTTTACGACCTTTTCCCTTTAAAAAGTAAATCTGAAGACACTGCCTTGAATTCAGATATCTCTGAAACACACAACTCATCCCTCCCAGTGAAATATCCTGTTTCATAAACCTTCTTCGAGATACTTGAAACTGCAGATCACTAAATGCCTAGCTTTAGGCATCTGACATTCCAGAGAATTAATATTTAAACTTATTATAGGAAAAAAAGAATTGAGTTTGGTTGAAGCATGAAATATTTAATAGTGTCTCCAAATTAGAAACCCTATTTTGTTTCGCACTGGAAATGCCAATGTTATTACCTGGGCTTTGCACTCAAATAAGATAAAATGCACAGGCAGTCTTGAGATTAAACACATAATTATGGCTGTTTTCTCCAGAGAGAAGGGGAGTGAGGCAGGTTTGGGGAGTGGAAGCGATTGAGTTTCATTTTTACGATACACTTAAAATTATACTATCATCCTCTGCCTGGAGGGTTGGGCTTGAGAGCGTTGAAGCTACTTAATCACCGAAAAACTGTGTCAAGATCCATGGACCCACGGAGGCCTATTCAGCGAAGCTGTCTCTGTCTTGGAATGGGCCCGCTGCTGGACAAGACCCGGTAACTTTCTCTACTCGCTAGGACAAAAGTATTAAGTGGTTTGGGATAAAAATTAAGCTTCAATTGACACAGTGGATCCTGGCAACCTCTGCCAGCACATGTAATTTATTTACAGGGTTGGAAAGTCGGCAAAATACATCATCAGCTCTTATACAAACTTCTACTAGGTATTAAATACCCAAGCCTCAGAGAAGTAATTCATATAGTCCAGCAACGTTCCAAAACAAACCCAATCTCCAGCCCTCTGGAGAGCTTAAAACAGCAAATGGGATCTGTATTTTTAAAGCCAGGTTTATAATTCTCCCTGGTTTCTTGCTAAAGCTTTATTTTCCACCAAACCTGTTATTTAAAAAAAAAAAAGGCAACAACATCTAAAAGAGTAATCTAGTTGTTAAAAAGACACAAGTAGGAAGAGGCCCGGCCACAGTGCCCTCCTGATACTTCTTCCTACTCTCCCCTTCAGACTCAGGGTCAACATCCAAAGGCAAAGAAGCCTGGGGCCATAAAGACTCCTGCAATAAGTGTGATTCTCTGAGAATGTCCACCGTCTCATGAACACGTGCACCCTCGTGCAAGGCCACAGACACAAACCAGCAGCAGGACTTTATCCTTCTCCTAGGGATCATCTGGTTCGTTCTTCATCTGACACAAAAGACCCATTTCCCACAAACAAATGCTCAGGTTCTGATTCCTGGACTGTTCTCCCTCCCAAGCCCTTCTTCGTCTCATCATTGAATAGGAAATGATTGTTAGTAGCTCTCAAGCCACCATGCCCAGTGAAGCATGCATTCTACCACTAGGTATGGTGGGGCTTAGGAGGAATTCTCTTCAAACATCAAAAGTATCTTCAGAAGCAGTGGAAGGGAGACCGCAACCAGGGCCTGGGCAAGGAGTCTCCCTAAACTGTGGGAAAGGCTCAAAAAGGGACTAGAACCTGCAATAACCCGTGGGACGTGTGTGTGCCACTGCTTCGGAGAAGGAGCTGCTTCTAGAGGGTCCCTCCACAGCCTCAGAGAGTCCTAGCCTGAGGACCGCATGTCACAACTGGGAACCACTATCTTTCCCCCATTTCTACCGCAGTGAAGTGGACAGACACAGTCTTCCCAGAAAGTCACACCTCGGCCGGTTAGCAGAGCCTCAGAAAGGGCTGCTCCAGGGAACAGCTGTCTGGACCAGCCTGTGGCCTTCTGCCACCTTCCCCCGGGGTGGGGGGCACACTCCATAGCCACAGCAACTCCTCGCCACTGCCTGGGTTGTCAAGCCCGTCCTTGACAGTGCTGTGCTTTAGGGGGGGAAACACCAGCTTTACCGGCTTTGCTGTCAGACAGAGCTGCGTTCAAACCCCAGGCTTTACCACTTACTACCTGCACAGCTAGTCGCTGTGAATTAAATAGTCAGCTTATTACTGGGGCGAATCACTTAAACTTCCCAAGCCTCAGTTGCCCCATATGGAGAACTAGAATAATGCCTCCTTTTCTCACAGGGTTATTGGGCCTCATTAAATGCAGTCACAGCCTTAGTGCCCAGCCTGACACACGGTAGGTGCTCAGTAAGGTTAGCTGACCTCCTCCCCTTCTGTTTTCTTCGGTGGTCAGCCTCAGGAGTCAAGGCAAAGTCAAGTCTGAGACAAAGGTGGCTTCTTCCCACACCCTTGATCCTTCTTGACCTCCCCAGTCCAGTTCATGTGGAATCCTGGAGCATCAGAGCAGGAAGGGACTATGGATCATCCCATCCAACTGCTTCCCATTTTACAGATGGGGAAACAGAGACTCAAAGCCAAGAGCAGGCCGCATGCATCGAGGCTGCACAATGGTGCATGTGTTCACTCCAGACAGGCCCAACCATAACCACCAAATAAATTCAGGCCATACAGGAAATGCATTATTCAGTTAGCGGACTGAAGGTCTCCTCAGTGCATCTGACTCAAATGCTGACTTTAAAAACACAGCTTGTAATGCTAACACAATCCGCCTCGATCCGCCGGAAACCCTCTGAAGGAATAACCCTTTGGAGTTTAGGGGAAGATGGGGAAAAGAAGAAAACAGATGCTTTCAGTGACTTTAAACTGTAAGACCACTGGGTTAGGGTTGTATTCTCCCCACCCCCACCCCATCCCAGGTCTGTTTCCTTTCAGTTTCTTATAAATAAGGCCTAGGGAGACCAAAACAGCTACAACCACCCTCCCCCTTTTCTGCTTTCCTTCCTCACTCAGCTATCAGTCCCGGACTTTGCTTCTAATGCTGAGAGCATTTTTTTTTTTCATTGTAAACTATTAATTCGGGCAGCCACTGTTGATAAACAAGAAGTCCCTTTTTAAACTGCTAGAATCATTAGCACAGTGAAGGCGAGCAGCACGAATATTTCAGGAGTTTGCTCTTTTTTTCCTGGCCCCGGTATTACAGCTGTGCTTTCTGCATAATGCAGTTGAATTTTTCAAAGCCCACTGCAGAAGTTTGTTTCATTTCTTCTCTCCCCTTGAACTGAATGTCTTTGTTTCTTTAAGCTCAAAAATAAACTACCCCCTACCAAAAGAAACAACACAACTCTCTAGGTCCAAACTCATTGCAACTCAAATCTATATTAGCAAAATAAATTAGCAAGCCACGGAATCTAACTTTACACGTAATCATATATATAAGGTGAGGTTGCTGAAATACCACCATACCGGCTTCAAAAAAGGGAATTCTTTTCCAAGAAAACTGAGGGAAGGAAGAGCAATTATCCTCTCTATGCAAAAGCCACAATTAGCAATAGTCACTGGTCAATTTACAAATAAAGTTGGTATTTATTTGTTTGTTTCTTTTTTTCCTAATCCTATCCAAAAAAGGATTGAAAACTTTAGTTTCTCCCCTTTTCTAGGATGCTGGCCAAACTCCACAAAATAAAACCGAAGAAAATGATGATAATTATGCAACATCCAGAACAAAGAACATAAGAATATATTTTTTTAAATGATTCATTGTGCACTTATGCCTGTAATGAGATTTTAACGCACTGTAAAAATAAGTGTGCTGGCTCATTTAGCTTCTCACGCAAATGTTAACGCAGGGAGATGAATAAGTCAAAGACGGCGCGGGCTTTTTTTTCTTTCCTCAGAAGTGTGAAGGAAAACCACAGCATATAAAGAAACTTAATGTTTTTAAATCACAGATGGAGCAACACAGCCTATCAATATGATGCCACAGCTAAAGGGGTCCTGAGACCTCAGCCCAGCGAAGCACCACAGGTAAACTGCTCAGAAACGACCAGGCCTAAATTAAGTCACAATCTCATGTGACGGTTCTCCTTTCCTTTTGTACGCCAAGTCCTAGCAGCTTCTGGAGAGCTTGGGAGGCAGGAAGGGAATAGAAATTCTAGCCGCCCAGGATTCTTGGGGAATCTTTGGGAATTATATTTCCGCTACATGTCTATAAAAGATTTGTCGGATACATAACTCTTAGGACTGTAGACGCAACATATTCCTATCGCGTTTGGGTACCCACACACATACATGTTTCTCTTTGTCTCACTGAGCCTGACATTTGGCCAGCAGGTTTCTCTCCCCCTTTTCTGAAACCTCAAGCACCGAAAAAATTTGGATCTGATTATTTCCGGATCACAGGACCAGCACTTTAAAATGGATGAAATGCAAGCAAATTGCCCACCAGAGCCGGAGGGGGTAAATGCTTTCAAAATAACTCATACCTTTCTATTAGGGATGCGCTAGCCCCTCCAATGCCTCCCCAGGACATCACGGTGGCTTCTGATTCGGATGAAGAAATTCTACCAGGTAACACCACCAAAACCATCGTATTTACTCTCCACCATCGCCGGCCTCTGATGCCCATGCACACAAACTACAATTGCATTTTGTTTTCCTTTTTCAAGAAAAAAAAAAAAATCTATATACTAGCTATTTTTTTAAGTTACAAGATTGACTACTTTTTGGCATTTTCGGCCATGTTACGATGGCTATGTACTAATGGCAGTGTCCACACATGTATCACGATCATCAGCCTCTCTTTTTTTTTCTAGGACGTGTCTCATCTCAGCACACAGTGAAAAGGGCCCAGAGAGTCGCTGTGAATTAAGTAGTGAGCTCATTATCTGGTTCAGTCTGGGAATAGCATCTCTGGACAAACGGTAAACTAAGAAGTTTTCTAACTATGCCATAGGTACTCCTTCCAAAGAGGACAGAAGAAATACCAAAAGCAAAAATATTTTAAATTCTCTGGGCACGTTCAGGAGGCCATCCAGTAGGCCAGCTCTCAGCCGCCAACACACATGTAGAAGGTACAAGCTGGGGAACCAGAATCAAATATTTGCAACAGGGAGGCTTAGAAACTGCCACTTTCTGTCTGTAGCTCTGAGCACATCCTTGAGCCTCAGTGTCTTCATCTATGAAATGGGAACCGTAGTAATGACAGCCAGGATCTGCCCAGCACTTTAAAGACCACAAAGCACTCTACATCTGTTCCCTGCGAGCAGCCCACAAGGTAGGCAGAGCACAGATGGCGTGAGGGCAGATGAGAGAATGTGTGGGAACACACGCTGAGAACCGTACAGCACTGTGCACGGGGACCAGGCGTCATCGGGCCATTGCCACAAAGCTGTCTGCCTCCATAAAGCCCAGATGTTTACCTTCTTTCCTTGTCAGGACTTCCAAAAGCACAGTGTTGGGTGTTTAATACTAAGAAAGAAAAATGCAGCATCTGGTAATTTGGCCTTTCCAACTGCTTGGAATCTGGATAAGCGGGACTCTGCCATAAACAGATAGTGATTCTTATTGTAAATGATGACAATGTTAGTCCATGACGTCGCACCATTCCCAGCGCCTCCTGACTCCAGATCTGGAAACGCCGAGAAGCCCAGCATGTATGGATAAGCTGCTAGACCCAAGGGCTTCTGCCCTTCCTCGGCTTAGGGTCTATCCGAAGCAGAAGGCAGATCATCTGAAACCTGACCCCAGACCAAGCAATACCGTCTTCTCTCCGGTCACTGGGCAGCTGTGGCCACAAAAGACCTGAGGCTTGGCTCCTCTCAACTTCCCATGGCCACCACACCCGAGAGTGCGCTTCACATTCAGCATTTTAAAAATCAAACCATTCTCCCTCCTTTCCCTGCCCCCTTGATCTCAAGTATCACTTACCCTAGCATGGTGCCCAGCATGAATTAATAACAGTGATCCCTTCTACCTTTTTAGTTTATAAAGCATGCTTACAACCATTGTTAGGTTTACCCTGGGAGGAAGACATTACTACCTCTCATGCAAATGAAAAACCAGAGGCGGAGCGCGTTAAACACACCCCAAGAGGAATCCCCACAATAGCCAGGCACTGAGGCGGGCCTTTCACTAAAGCTCTCCTCAGTCCTTCTAAGTCGGTCTCACGGTAAATTGACAAATGGGGGAACTAAGGCTCAGAGAGTGAACAACTTCCCCCCAAGCTCCCACAGATCATAGGTGGCAGGGCATAGTCAATGAAGATTTTTCAATTGGTATTTGCATCTGTTTCCAATAAACCTAAGATCTGGAGCTAGACACCAAACATTCAAAGGGTTACATGGTCTGGGCAATATCTGGGTGGGAGCAGGGGCAGTAAGAGGTGCCGGTTCCTTGTGGCATTTTTAAGAGGACTGCTGAAGCTCTGTGGGGAAGCGGATTTTGTCTCAGATCACTGAGGGGCTGGACTGTGAGGAAGAACTTGCTTGGAAGGACAGAGGCCACGTTGGAAATTTCTTCCAGCCCAGGTCAGTGAACAAAGGCTGGCCAGAGAACTCCCACCCAGACCACGTTGTAGCCTGCTACACAGGAGACACTTTTCCCACCCTCAGGCCTCAGTTTCCTCATCTTTCAAATGGGTATGATAAATTCTACCCCGCTAGCCTCGCTGGAGGCCGTGAAGAAAACCGTTTAGAAGCCTCTCACAAAAGTTTAACCAGAACGACCATCTTAGGATACAAAGAAAGAGGCTGTTCCTCCCATCCCTTTATCCTCCTCTGCCCTTTCCAAATACAATCCTGACTTAAACATCTCATATATTAGACGTTGGTGGGGGAGGCGGAGTGTGGATAACAATAATCGGGGTTTGGGAGAATGGAAGTAGGAAGATCATATGCAAAGCATCCAAATGAGAGGTCTCTAACCACGGCTCCAAACAAAGACTACATTTAGGAGAATCATGCACCAGGTCTGCAGAGAACTCGATCTTCAGCGACAGCTATGATTTTTTAAAACTAAAACGTGGCAGGAGGGTATCTGTTTAAGGGAGGATTATGTGTGGAGCGGGACAAGCCATGGAGCTCAGGGCAGCAAATATTACTCATGTCTTGCTGCGCACCACTCCTCTCTCCCCAGTAAAAGAACACCTCCTATGGGTATCCCAGTAATAATACTCTAAAGCCATTGTTTTCTGTGTCTACCCTTCCAAACAGGACCCCTATCTGTTGGAGAAGAGACTAAGATTGAAAATGACACAAGAAATAGCACTCTCCTACAAAGTCAGGTGTTTTCATTAAAAAGAAAAACACTGTTTACGTTCATTTCATTTTACCAGTGCCTGAATTGGGAAGTTAGTTATTTTCTACCCAGAAGAAGCCCTCATCTCTAAAACCAAGACATCCTACCTTTTCTACGTCACAGGGGCTGATGCTAAAGGAGTGATGTCTATAGAGCCAAAAGAAACTTTTTGTCTTCCTTGAGAATCACCTGGGAATAGAACCAAGAAGTCCTAAAAGCTTAAATAATGAAACCCCAAGCCTTGGTTTCTCTCAGGGGGAAAATAAGGTGTGGGGGGGAGGGACGACACTGCACCTTAACAGTTTCCCCAATTTCTGGTTAATTATCTGTCAGCATGAAACTTATAAATAATGGCTCAATAATAATTAACTGTGATGAGAACAGGTTCATGAGAATGCCAGCATCATCGCTGACTTTGAGCCCATAAACCCTACTGGGGCCTGCACCTTACACCCACCAGCCTCACTGGGTAGAGGAAGGGTACTGCAAAGGAACTTCTGACCAAAGATGATGCTTCTGAAGCTTCAAATTCAGAAAGGCCATTTTTTAAGCCAGAAATTGACTCAAGCTGGATCACAGATTCATAAAATTTTCCATCAGGAATCCAGAAATCATCTGATATAATTAATTCCTCACTTGACAGAAGGGGAAACTGAGGTTCCAGGAGAGTAGAGGTCTTGCTGAAGGCCTCTGGTTTTTGTTATTTAGTGCCATTGGAATACGTCCAAATATGCCTGCAGCCAGCTCAGATACTCGAGTTGCTAGTCACCCTAATTTATAAGATTTTTGTAAGTTTCACACAACTTTTATCAGAAATACACAGAAGCAAAATCACCTAATCTGAACTTCCTATACACACACTTCTCCAAAATAGGTTTATTGAGTTTAAATTAGATGCTTCCTAAACAGGCATCATTTTATAATGACAACCGAGTCCCAAACAACTAGAGAGAATGATGAACACGAGAGAAAGCTCCACCAAATTCTCCAGAGAATTCCCACAAAGGTGTGCGGTGTCCAGGCCAGGCAGCCCGAATTTCTCCACACCTCCTGCCAGGCACGTTGGCGGGGCCAGACTTACCCTTCCCGGCGGCGGCGGTGGCGGCGGCCTTGGACGGCCCGTAGTCTCGGGGGCTCCGCGGCCGGAGGAGGTCGTGGGCGCACGGCGGCGGCACAGGCGGCCGGGGCAGCAGGTCACGCGGGGCCCCATCCACGCAGCCGCCGCCGCTCACGGTGACCCTGAAAGCCATGTGCGTGCCGCCGAGGCCAGTGGGCCCGCGGCCTGGACCCGGAGCGCCGGGGGCCTCCTTCGGCCTCTTGTCTGAGTGCGCCTCCGCCACCTCGCAGTGCATGGCGCCAGGGCAGGGCGCGCCGCTGGGGGTCGCGCCGGGCTCCTGGGGAGGGGAGACAGCACCCGCGCGTTAGAATGAGCGGAACAGCCAGCCCCTTTCTATCCCGGGGGAAGTCTGGGCAGGTCACCACCACCTCCTCGGTTTATTCCTCGTCTCTAAAATGGGCTAGCCCCACCACACTTACCTTAACCTGACAAACCCACCTGATCCCGCAAAAGCCCCTTTCTGGCACAGGAGTGGCTCGCACTTCCTTCTCGGGTGTGTCGAGGGCCCCGGCCACCCGCCGCCACCGCGCATTCCGCGAAGCTCGTGCACCCTCCCGCTCAAATCCGCCTCCACCGATACCAGCCTTCTTCAAAGGAAGAATGGGGAAACTGAGGCCTGGAGGGGTGAGAGCGCCTGTGCGGTGTCACCCAGTAAGACAGGAGCGGGCGGCAACTACGATTTCCAGGGCAGGACTCTGGCGGGGCGGCGGAGACTACTCCAGGTGGGTCAGGGGCTGCGCGCCTCCCGGACGCTTCGGGGACCCGGCTGCGCGCAGGACTGCGCACTGCGCACCCACGGGTCTGGGGCGCCGACCCTCCGAGACTGACCCCCGACCACCGAGGCCGGGAGAGGGGGCGTCCGATGATTGGCGCTCACTCCCGCGTCACGAACCCATCACGAGCACACAGAGACACGCACACTCCCCGCGCAGCAGAGAAAATGAACCCATCTCACGCGCAAACCCGCACAAAGTCGGTAACGCCCATGGACGCTGGCTCCCACGCATACCACACACCCCCGCAAATGCACACTGGGGACACGGTGTGCCACACGTACTGCTCTCTCATTCACCCGCTCAGACACTCAGCAACACTAGCAGCCTCACTGGCTCACACTCCACGAACACGCGCGCTGGGTCCCCCTCCACAGAGTCTCGGCCCTTCCAACATCCCTCCTGGAACAAGGGCCCGGGGCCCCCAAACTCTCCTTTCCTCGCGCCGCTCCCGCGCCATTCCAAAGCTCCCGGGATTCGAGCGTCGCTGGGACCCTAGCCTCGGATCTCGGGCCCTGGCGCCCGCCCGCTCCCCGGGTCACGGGCCGCGCCCCCTCTCACCTCGCCGCTGCGGCTGCAGCTCGCGGGGCGCACGGCTCGGCGCGCCTCCACTGGCGCCGCAGCCCCCGCAGCTGCCGCTGCCGCCGCGTCCTGCGGGGCGGCATCCCGGGGCGGGGGCGGCGCCCCGACCTGCCCGACAGCCGCTCCAGCCACTGGCTCGCTGAGGCTGCTGCGCAGAGGCCAATCGCGGCGCGAGGGCGGGGCCTCCTTGCCCGGGGGCCTGGGCGGAGGGTTTGACAGGCGGCGGCTGCCGGAGCCCTGCGCTGCCCGCTGCCCTCCGGCCGCCTGGCCGGGCAGGGCGGCGCCGCGGGCGGGAGCGGCAGGGCTCTGTCGTCGGAGCTGGGCTGGCTGGGCGGCAGAGCGCACGGGGCGTGTCCCCGCCCGTCCCAGCGGCTGAGGCAGGACCCTTTCCTTCTCCGAGGTCAGTTTTCTCCTCATCAAATGCCACCGGCGAAACCTGCACGCGGAGGTAACAGATGTGAAAGTGCTTTGAAAGTTTTGTTGCAGATCCAAGCGGCTCACTCGAGAACTTGCACGCATTTCACAGCCAGTCTGCGGTAACGTTGGGACGAGAACCAGGGATCACAGATCACTTTTCTTACGGTTTTGTTTTTGTGGTGTTTTTCAATGTAGAGTCGAGTCCAGCCTAGAGGGTCTCAAACTCCAAAGTTGAAAGACAAAAACAGGGGCGCCTGACTGGCACAGTCAGCTCACCATGCAACTCATGATCTCAGGGTCGTGAGTTCGAGTCCCACCTTGGGCATAGAGCTTACTTTAAAAATTTTTTTTTTCCGAAAAATAAAAATGTTTATTAAGACAAACAAAACCAGATGCCGGGTCCCAACTAGAAAATATTCTAATTGTATCTGTGAATCTGTCTGGGGGCAAGGCCCCATAGCCTAGGTTGTTAGCGAGCTCCCAGGAGACCTTAGAGCCTTGGGGGTTGAGACCCATTCCTCTCAGTTCCTTCCGGGCCTGGATTCTGGGCTTCCTTCACAGACAGCAGTGTCTTAGGGAACCCTGTCCAATGTGTAGAAAGAACACCACCCAAAGAACAGGACTTAGGGCGATTGGAAGCAGTGGCTCGGTTCCCTTCTCTGAGCTTCAGTTTCCTCCTGTACAAAACAGGGCTGTTCACCTGGGCTGGATAATCTGCCAGGGCTACTGGAAGGGTCCCTGGAGGCTCCTGAGGTGGTCTCTGCATTTCATCTCAGCCCACCCCCTCTGCACTGTTTGCTGGTGATCTGGGCCACTCCAAGGGACCTGTCTGGCTTCACACTCTCCTAAGATAGGGGTCTGGTCTCTTTGGCCTTGACCTCAAGTTGAAAAATGTATATGGAGCCCCTCCCTATGACACAATAGGTCAGGTCTCACAATAGAGGATTCTGCAAAGAGTAAGAGACCTCAAGCAGCATCCCTGGAATCTTGGGAAACCAGGATTTTAGAATCATAAAATTCTAAAATCTGATTTCCTATAATTGGTTAAATATAGCATCTTACAATGAGAGATCAATAATGGTAAGAAGGTCCTTGGAGATTTAGTTAGACCCACGCCCACATTCATTTTTTTTTTTTTTATTTGCGAGAGAGAGCACGAGAGGGAGGAGGGTCAGAGGGAGAAGCAGACTCCCCACTGAGCAGGGAGCCGGATGCGGGACTCTATCCCGGGACTCCAGGATCATGACCTGAGCCGAAGGCAGTCGCTTAACCAACTAAGCCACCCAGGCGCCCCACGCCCACATTCAAAGGAGAGAGGATGTGACTGGCCCACAGCAATATGGTGGGTGTGGCAGAGCTGGCACCAGCATCCAGGCTTCCTGACTCCCAGTCCAGTCCTCTCCCTTCTATACCAGCCAGCTGCCTCTAATAGGTATAGGATATCCTCCAACCTGCCCGTTACACACAGGTCAAGGGCCAAGGGCTGCATAGGGCACCTCAAAGTCTTGCATGTGTCTGGGGATTTGGAGTTGAGAATTGTTGCTACTTTTATGGTAGGAGGAGAAGAGGTAGAAAGGAGCAAGGGTAGCTCACCAACCCCTCCAACACACCACTAGATGCTCCCCCTTCTGAAGTTCCTGTGCTGGCTGTGCCACCAACAGGCCAGGCGGCTTTAGCAAATCATAATCTCACTCTGGACCTCAGTTTCCACCTTAAAAAGCAAGACAGTTGGAAGAAGATGACTGGCCTTTCCAGTTCTACCTTTCAGTGAGTCCAGGAGGTGAGTCCTCTGCCATCCCTCCCTCACCATACACACACACACACACACACACACACACACACACACACACTCTCTCTCTCTCTCTCTCTCTCTCTCTCTCACACACACACACAGCACTGCACACTTAGGACTCTGAAAACACTTGCTGAGTAAGTCACTTAATCAACTGTAACTGCAGGCAAAGGCTCTCCAAATTTCCAACATGTAGCAACAGCTCATTCACTTATTCTTTACTGGGCACCAACCCTGAGCCAGCCCCCACGCCTGAGCTAGGGAAATTGAGATCCTGCCCTTCCCCCTGTGAGCTCACAGCTCTACCCCACTAGGACAGATGGGTTTGTAAAACCTGACAAAGCAATGAGAAGTTTAATCTGCTCAATAAAATAGTCCTCTTAAACACTTGTATATTGCAGGACCCCTTTGGGGATATACAGAACCTAGTGGGTGCATGCATTTTTTTTTTTTTTCCTACAAGGAAATACAAGGAAGTGTTAACAGTGGTTAAGGGAATGGAGGACTGGGGGGTACTTTTTCATTTTTTACTTTTCTGAACTGTTTCCTTTTCTAGATATATATTATTCTCTTTTTCAATAGGGATTATTTGAGTAGTAGGACTATGAGCTGTATTTTTTTTTTCTTTATAGTTTTGGTATGAAAATAAAATTCATTAATATTTTAATTGTCATGAACAAAACACAAAAAAATAAATAAAACCCACTTCTCCCTTTAGCAGGCCAGACAGTAATGTGTGTTTTTTATACTAACCAGTGTTCCAGCTCAACCTGGCTTTTGCCCTTCTAGTCCCACATACAGCCTGTCTACTCAATATCTCCATCTCCATCTGGATCCATCTCCAAAAGCAAACATCATGTTTTCTTTTCCAACTTAGCTCCTCATTCTTGTGTTTACCTAGTGAATGGCCCCATGGCCAAGTCCCCCATGTCAGAAGTCTGAGTCATCCGAGGTCCCTCCTCTCCCACATTCCCATATTTGATTCACCATAAATCCACCTAACACTTCCCCCCTGCCCTGCCCCCATTTCTTCCCAACTCTTCTTGCCTCTAGCCTCATCCTCTTCTTCCCTATCACCCATTTTCCATACAGGTCTCTCTCTCAGTCTCTAAAACATAGATTTGACCATGTCACTTCCCTGATGAAGACAATGATCATTAATAGATCCCAACAGCCATCTAAATGAAGTCAAAAAATTTTCTCACTCCACCACTGAGCCCTATCCTGTGTTCCAAGCACCCTAAAATATTTTTCATCACCTAGAACCCAGAACATATATTCATGTCTTCATAGTTTTGTATATGATGTTTCTTATGCTAACATTTTTCCTTCTTGTCCTTCACACTCCTTCCAAGAATTGTTTGATACCCAGCTCAAGTGTCATTTTTTCTCAGAAGCCTTCCTGAAATCCTCTGACTAGGATTATTTTCTTCCTGCACACTCTTACAGCAGTCTTAACTTCATTCTATCTCAGAACTTATATTATACCATTTTATAACTACCAGTTTCACATTCTGTCTCTTCCTCTAGACTGAGACCTCTCTGAGAGCAGGGGCAGCCTTTTGCCTTTGTAACTCCAGGACCTAGAACGGATTCTGGCACAAAGTCAGTACTAGGTAAGTGTTTATGGGATCCTGGTTGAATTATTAAAGACTGACCACTACTTCATTTGCCTGACTGCATTTCCAGCTAAGCACTTCTTCAACCTATCATGGCCTCTCTACTCACCATCTTTATCCGGGGTTGTAAACATATGCTCAGCAAATGGTTGAGGCAAAAATAGACACTTCTGTGTATCTAAAGGTCTCCTGTGTCCTGGAAATATGAAAAAGGAGAAGGAATAGAGGTGATGGATGTTACACTGCTTACCCTGTCTCTATTTCTTGCAGCAAGAGAAGAATTAACATTCACTGGGGAACCTACTGTGTGCCAGGTAGTATGGCCGACAGTCTTCATATGTGATCTCATTTTATCCTGAAAACTCAGAGAGGGATTATCTTCCCCATCTTATAGGTGAGAAAATAAAAGTTCCAAATTAAGTGATATGCCAAAGTTCTCAGTTAAGAGTGTCTGCCTCCCATGCATCCATGGTCAACTGATTTTCAATAAGAATGCCAAGACTGGGGCACCTGGGTGGCTCAGTCAGTTAAGTGTCTGCCTTTGGCTCAGGTCATGATCCCAGGGTCCTGGGAAAGAGCCCTGCATCTGGCTCTCTGCTCACTGGGGAGTCCGCTTCTCCCTCTCCCTCTGCCCCTCCCCCCCGCTCGTGTTTTGTCTTCTCTCACTCTCTCTCTTTTGTTTGCTCTCTCTCTCAAGTAAATAAATAAAAATCTTTAAAAATAAATAAACTAATAAAAATAAGAATGCCAAGACCACTCATTGAGGAAAGAATAGTCTCTTCAACAAATGGTGCTAGGACAACTGGATATCCACATGCAAAAGAATGAAGTTGAAACCCCATCTCATACCACCTACAAAAAGTAACTCAAAATGGATCAACTTCCTAAATGCAAGAACTAAAAACCATAAAATACTTAGGAGAAAACATAGGGGTAATCTTGGTGACCTTGGATTTGGCAATGGATTCTTAGATGTGAAACCAAAAACACAAGCAACAGAATTTTAAAAATGGACTTCATCAAAATTAAAAACTTTTCTGCATCAAAGGACATTATGAAGGTAGTGAAAAGATAACCTACAGAATGGGAGAAAATATTTGCAAATCATTTATTTGGTAAGTGTTTAGCATCCAGAATATATAAATAACTCATATAACCCAACAGCAAAAAGACAACCCAGTCAAAAAATGGGCAAATGACACTTTTCCAAAGAAGATATACAATGGCCAGCAAGTACATGAAAAGATGCTCAAACTTATTAGTCATTAGGGAAATGCAAATCAAAATTACCATGAGGTGGGGCACCTGGGTGGCTCAGTCGTTAAGCATCTGCCTTCAGCTCAGGTCACGATCCCAGGGTTCTGGGATTGAGCCCCACATCAGGCTCCCTGCTCGGCGGGAAGCCTGCTTCTCCCTCTCCCACTCCCCCTGCTTGTGTTCCCTCTCTCGCTGTGTCTCTCTCTGTCAAATAAATAAATAAAATCTTTTTAAAAAAAATTACCATGCGGTATCACTTCACACCCACTAGGATGGCTATAATAATTAAAAAACAAAACAAAACAAAACAAAATAACAAGTGTTGGTGAAGATGTGGAGAAATTGGAACCCTCATACATTGCTGGTAGGACTATAAAATGGTTCAGCCACTGTGGAAAACAGTTTGATAATTCCTCAAGACATTTAACATAGAATTACCATATGATCCAGCAATTCCACTCCTGCTCATTGAGGAGTCTGCTATATGGGAGGCATATACCCAAAACAACGCTGTTGTGGAAACAATCCAAATGTTCATCAATGGATGAATGGATAAACAAACTGTACATATATATACATACACATACACATAATGGAATACCATTCAGCCATAAAAAGGAATGAAGAACTGATAACATGCTACAACCTGGATGAACCTCAAGAACATATGCTAAGTGATAGAAGCTAGACACAAAAGGTCACATATTTTATGATTCTACTTATATGATATATCCTTAAAAGGTAAATCCATAGAGACAGAAAAACAGATGGGTGGTAGCCAGGGGCTAAGGGGAGGAACCAATGGGGATTATCTGCTTAATGGCTATAGGTTTTCTTTTAGGCTAATGAAAATTTTTCGGAATTAGATAAAGGTGATGATTGTACAACATTCTGAATGTACTAAATGCCACTGAATAACTTACTTTTAAGTGGTTAATTTTATGTTACATGAATTTTACTGAAATAAATTCTTTTAATTTAATTAAAATTAAAGATTGTCTGTCTGAGTCCAAGGCCTGGGTTTACTTCACTGCACTTTGGGACTTTCATTGAGGACAGTCCATAAAATTACTTCTTCAGTGGTTGTAGCTCTGGTGTTATCAAGCTGAGGGACATGAGCAAGTCACCATCCCAGGCTCCTCGATATGGCACCTGCCAAATAAAGATGCCAGTACCTGGCCCACCAAGGCGTCTATGGAGACTCAGTGAGGAGGTGGAAAAAGATCAGATCAACCAGAAAATGAGAGGTGATGATGATGATTAATGAAACATCCAACATACTTCCACCACTTCCAGACTTCATTTTATTAAGTTGAAGATGCCCTTTTTAAAACAAAACAAAGAGAAACCCCTGAAGAATCCCAATATGGAACATAGTAATAAAGGGCCAATAAAGATGTTCTAGGTAAAATCTCATATATGATTAGAGAGAGTAAGAATCAACTTAAAATAGGAATAAAAAAGGAACTTTCTTAACTAGATAAAGGGCATCTACAAAAACAAAACAAAACCTACAGCTAACATCACCCATTTACACTATACTTCGTGGTAAAGGCTGAATGATTTCCCCATAAAATTAAGAACAAAAAAGGATATTTCACTATTCCTATTCGACATCACACTGCAAGTCCTAAGCAAGTGCAATAAGGCAAGGGGGAAAAAAAATACACACACAGGTTGGAAAGAAAGAAATTCTCTATTGGCAGGCAACATTATCATCATGTATAAAATCTCATGGAATCTACCAAAGAGAAAAGCTCCTAGAACTTATAAATGATGAGTTTATCAAGGTTGCAAGATACAAGGTTAGTATAGAAAACTCCATTGTATTATCCATTATATCCATTAAATCCATTATATATACTAGCAATAAACCATTAGAAATAAAAAAAAATTTTGCTTGTTCTCTTTCCGCCATCTTTCTGTGTCGCCATAATGGTACACATGAATGTACCAGCAGATGCTCTCCAGAACATTAACAATGCTGAAAAGGGAGGCAGATGCCAGGTTCTTATTAGGTCATGCTCCAGAGTCATAGTCCAGTTTCTAACTATGATGATGAAGCATGGTTACATTGGCAAATTTGCAATCACTGATGACCACACAGCTGGGGAAATGTGAGACTCACAGGCAGGTTAAACAACTGTGGAGTGATCAGCCCCAGATTTGACGTACAACTCAAAGATCTAGAAAAGTGGCAGAAGAACCTGCTCCCATCCCAACAGTTTGGTTTCATTGTACTGACGACCTCAGCTGGCATCATGAACCATGAAGAAGAAAGACAGGAGGCAAAACCCTAGGATTCTTTTTGTATGGATGTAATATATACATGCAAATAAAATGCCTCAATGGACAATATAAGTAATGAAGTAAATAAATAAATAAATTTAAGTACTATTTATAATAGCACTTAAAAAGCTATAGCTAGATATAAATCTAACAAATATGTGCAGAATCTCTATGCCACAAAATGCTGATGAACGAAATCGAAGTAGATCTAAATAAATGAAGAGGTATATTATATTCATCATTTGGAAGATTAAGTACTATTAAGATGTCAATTCTCCCCAAATTCATCTATAAATTCAAGACAACTTCAGTCAAAATCCCAGCAGGAGTTTGTTTGTTTTTTAAAGATTTTATTTATTTGACAGAGAGAGACACAGCGAGAGAGAGGGAACACAAGCAGGGCGAGTGGGAGAGGGAGAAGCAGGCTTCCCGCCGAGCGGGGAGCCCGATGCGGGGCTCGATCCCAGGACCCCGGGACCATGACCCGAGCCGAAGGCAGTCGCTTAACCGACTGAGCCACCCAGGCGCCCCCCAGCAGTTTTTAATAGAAAGCAACAAGTTGATTCTAAAACTTATTTAGAAAGGCAAAGGAATTCGAATGGCCAATACAGTTGTGAAAAAGAAAGAGATGGAGGACTGACTCACTATGGGATTTTAAAATTCACGATAAAGCTACAGTAATCAAGACCATGTGATACCGGCAGAAGGATATACACATAGATCAATGGAACAGAATGGTCCATATTCTATGGGACACACACGTGGCCAGTAGATTTTGTCAGAAGGACAAAAGCAATTCAGTGGAGGAAGGACTGTCCTTTAACAAAGAGTGCTGGAACAGCTGCGATACATATACAGAAAACCAAACCTCAACCTACACTTCAGACGCTATACAAAAATTAACTCAAAATGGGTCAAAATGCAGAGCTGTGACTTCTAGAAAAAAATATAGAAGAAAATCTGTGTGACTTTAGGTTAGGTAAAGAGTAATTAGATATGAGGCCAAGAAGCACAATCCATAAAGGAAAAAAGTGTTAATTGGACTTGACAAAAAATTAAAATTTTTGCTCTGCAAAAGCCACTGATTAATAAGAGAATGAAAAGCCACAAACAGGGAGAAAATATTTGCAAATCATATATCCAACTAATGAATTGTATTCAGACTATATGAAGAACCCTTACAACTTAACAAAAAGAAAACAACCAAAGGCTTTAAATGGGCAAAAGATCTGAAGAGATACTTCACCAAAGAAAATATGCAGATGGAGGGGCGCCTGGGTGGCTCAGTCGTTAAGCATCTGGTCATGATCCCAGGGTCCTGGGATCGGGCTCCCTGCTCTGCAGGAAGCCTGCTTCTCCCTCTCCCACTCCCCCTGCTTCTGTTTCCTCTCTCGCTGTGTCTCTCTCTATCAAATAAATAAATAAAATCTTTAAAAAAAAGAAAGAAAAGAAAATATGCTGATGGAAAATAAGCATGTGAAAAGATGCTCATCATCATTAGTCATCAGGGGACGCAAATTATAAGCACACTGAGCTCCCACCACCCACCCATTAGAATGGTTAAAATTCAAAAATAGAAAAATACCAAATGTTGGTAATGATGTGAAGCAACTGGAACTCTCATAAATTGCTGGTAGAAATGCAAAAGGGGAGGTGCCTGGGTGGCTCAGTCTATTAAGCGACCCACTCCTGATTTTGGCTCAGGTCATGATCTCAGGGTCTTGAGATGGAGCCCCGTGTGCAGCATGGAATCTGCTTGTCCCTCTTCCTCTGCTCCTCCCCTCCCCGACTCGTGCTCTCTCTCACTCTCTCTCTCAAATAAATAAAAGAAGACGAAACCAGAGAGGGAGGCAAACCATAAGAGACTCTTAATCAAAGGAAACAAACTGAGGGTTGCTGGAGGATAGGGGGCTGGGGGCCTGGGGTAACTGGGTGATGGACATTAAGGAGGGTATGTAGTGTAA
This sequence comes from Neomonachus schauinslandi, assembly GCF_002201575.2. Taxonomy (NCBI): domain Eukaryota; kingdom Metazoa; phylum Chordata; class Mammalia; order Carnivora; family Phocidae; genus Neomonachus; species Neomonachus schauinslandi. The sequence goes on from NC_058406.1 coordinate 42,224,576, forward strand.
TGAGCACTGGGTATTATATAAGACTGATGAATCACAGACCTGTACCTCTGAAACCAATAATACATTATATGTTAATTAAAAAAATAAAACTATTCCAAAATTTTAAAAAATAATAATAATAAAAAGAAACGTAAAAACGTACAGTCACTTTGGAAAACAATTTGATATTTTCTTATAAAGTTAAAGATAATACTTACCATACAACCCATACAAGCCAGCAATCCCATTCCCAGTATGAAATGAAAATCTATGTTTACACAAAAACCTGTACATGAAGATTTTTAGGAACTTTATTTGTAATCCTCAAAAATATAAAACCAAATGTTTCTCAACTGCAGAACAGATAAACTGTGGTAAGTCCACAGAATGGAATACTACTCGGCAATAACCCAAAATTGATCCTTGATATACCTAACAACATGGGTGAATCAAATGCTCTCATGCTAAGTAAATGAAGCCAGACTCAAAAGACTACATACTGTATGACCCCATTGATGTAACATTCTGGAAAAGACAAAATCACAGAGAACAGTTGAGTAATTGCCAGGAGTTAAGGATTGGAAAAGATTTGACTACCTGGAGTGAGGCCGTTTGGTGGAGGAAGGGCCCATGAGAGAACTGTTCTGTATCTTCACTGTGGCAGTGTTTACACGACTCTATGCATTTATCAAAACTCATAGATCTGTGCACTGTGAATTTTACTGTATGCAAATTAAAAACAAAGAGTCAAGTCGGTTATTCCTAAAAGTAGAGTCTCTTCTAAATGAAGCCTCAGGTTAATCAGACTCTCTCAGGAAATGGAAACTGATAAATAAGCCAGGTTCTACTACACTCACTTCCCCTCTCTCTCCTCCTTTCTCTTCTCCTCATCCTGTGTTTTCTCTCACATGAATGATGACACCACCAAGCTGGGATCCTAAGGTTCTCCCAGGCTCCTTCCCTCCTCCACCTACACCCAGGCTCCGAGGCCTGTGATTCCTACCTCCCAGGGACTTCTCTCCATCTCCACTGTAGCCCACATCAGGCCTCGTTATCTCTAGTCTGAATCACTGGACCAGCCTCCCAGCTGGGTCTCCTCCCGGCAGCCACAGTGGTCTTTCTAAATCACTGACCCAACCATGTTGCTCTCCTCGCTGAAAGCCTTCTGAGTGACCCTTGCTCTCTGGGGGCAGGAATGGTTTTAGGTGGCACCCTAGCCCTAGTACCGAGCACAGTGCCTGGTGTCCTTGCACACTCAGGGAATTATGGGTGAATCTAGGCTTAAGTTAATAGAGTGAGTGAAGGAGTTACTAAAGGATGTGCAGGCCTTCCGGAAAGTCATTAGGAGAGGTCTGAAGTAGTGTATCCAGAGGACCCTCCATCTTGATCCAACAATATTGATTGAGACCCTACCGTGCCCAGGAGCTGTCCTAAGGAGCCAGAGATTCACGGAGCTTCCCCAACTGGTAGTGGACACAAAGTAGTCAGCCAATCATACAAATGAATGCACATCTGGGAATCATACGAACCAGCAAAGATAAGGTCCTGAAGGAGAAATGCTCCATGTGATGAGAGGCTATGAAGTGGGAGGAGGAGTCGGAGGCTTGATGAAGTCACAAAAGGCTTCCCTGAGGAGGTGATGATTCAACTGGAATTTCAGAGGACACAAAGTCTCTGGTTGTGGAGCTGAGGAAGAGCTTTCCAGCAGATGGTCAAGTATGTGACAAAGCCCTGAGACGAGAGGAACGGAGATCCCTTCCAGGCAGTGAAGGAAGGGCAGTGGGATTGGAAGCCACGGAGTGAGGGGAGGATGAGACTGGGGAAGGGAAAAGGCTAGATCCAAAATTAATGAAGAATTTTAGGCTGGAGACTGACATGATCCAATCTGTTCTGAAAATACCATTCTACCTGTTGTGTGGAAAGTGGATGGAGAAAGAGGCAAGTGTGGATGCTATTAGAATCGTCAGGAGAAGCCCCAGAGAGCAATGCTGGGGAGCCTGGACTCAGGTGGCGGGGTCAGTGGGGATGGACAGAAGTGGCTAAATGCAGCTTTACTTAGGAAGGAAACCTGACAAGCCTGGGAGCTGGGAGTGACAGGGAGGGGAGGGAGGGGAGAGGCCCAGTGTCTGGAAGTAGCAGTTTCAGGTTTGGAACTTCCCCTGGGTGGCCCAAGGCATTCTTCATCCTTAATGGTGGTTTCTGGAAGCAAGGTGCGGCAACTGCCAGGCCACTAAGTTATACCCCTTCCTCACTCTCATTACTAGGCAACTGCTCTTGCATAACAACTTGCTTTGGTTTTCAGCACATCACGGTATTTGCAGGGAAACGGAACCAGACAATATAGTAGCCTCCTAACTAGTAGTCTCCCTGCTTTCATTCTTCCCGGCCACCTGCTCTCCCCAGTCTACTTTCCACAGAACAGCCAGGTTGAATTTTTTAAAAACATAAGTGGGCCCTTTGCTCAGAACTTTCCATTGGCTGCCTCTGACTCAGAGTAAGAGCAAAGTCCTTATTGTAACCTACCAGGCCTGACATGGATTGGTCCCCTCCTATGTCTCTGACCTCCCCTCCCCCCACCTTCCCTCCCCCACTGTGCCCAGCCACCCTGCCTGCTTTGCTATCTCTTGAACTTATCAAGCATGCTCTGGTACTGGGGTCCTGTTCTCTGGGACTTTTCCCCCAGGTATCCACATATGCTCTTACCTCATTCAGGTCTCTGGCCAAACATCGCTTTACCAGGAAGGCCTTCCCTGACCACCCCACCTAAAACAGCATCCCACTGTGCTATCTACTACCTACTTGTTTTTCAGAGTACTCACCACCACATGACATTTGTTTATATTCATCACCTATCTCCCCCAACTAGAGCCTTAGTTTGGCCACTCTGAGCTACTTGCTATCCTTGTGAAAACTGGTTAAATATTTGCTGACAAAGAAAATAAGCCAGCTCCATCTTATTATTTAATTAAGAAGATCTAAAAGGGTAATATGGTCTTCTGTTCTAATAATAATAGTAATTGTTATTATTTATTATTATAGTTAATAGCAACCACAAAAACATTAAACATTTTTAAATAAGAATGATGGACTGCAGTATGCCAGGCCAATTTGGAAGACTGACTCCAGAACCCAATGTCCTTTTATAGCAGCCCAAAAGATACAAAGCTTTTTCTTGCTGTTCTCACATGACCTCTTCAGTGAGAACAGGGGGGTCAAACTGACCACTCATTATCTGGTGATGAACACAGCTGTCCTCTCATAACTCTCTAGCTTTGTGGAAAAGCCTGGTGACTTATTCATGTTTTAAAACATGAATAAATAAAAGTCCATTAAAACAGATTTATCTTTTCATTCACAAGCAGTATTTCCAAAGTGAGGAAGTTTTCCACTGGACTTACAAATTGAAATAAGAAATCTTTTTAGTAAACTTGACTCACGAAATAAGTCTTAAGCTTGAGACATTTTTGGAGACAATGTATTATAATGTTCTGTTTTCCCGAGGCAAAGGAGCAAAGCCTGACAACATCACTGGTTCCCAGTTTCAAAGGAGACAAGGAGTCAAGTCTAGTTTCTGCAAGAAAATCAAAGGCTGAAATTTGCAAAGGAAAAATAGCAAGCTATTTCTAAGGTTTTGCTTCAAAAATACATACTCCTCTCACACATTCTTGGTGATTGTTGGCTTCAAGCTGATAAAATATTCCTTCTTTGGGAAAAAAAAGTACAGCTCCCAAGAAAACTAAGAGCCTGGCTTTGAAGACAGATCTTCCTGTATCTGAATCCCTTCTCTATTAGCTATGTGTCCTCGAGCAAATCATCTCACTTCTCGCCTCAGGTTCCTCTTCCAGGAAAACTGAGGTAAACGTCAAGACAACCCTGGCAGATCAATGGCTATTAAAGAGAATTTGCATAGAGTCCAGGGTCCAGCACCTAGCAGGTGCTCAAAACATGGTGGCAGTGATCACTCTATAAGCATCTATAGAAGGCCACTCAAGTCATCAGCAATTTTAAACATAATATATATTTATATATAATATATATACATACAATTTTTAAGAACATTTAGAAAATACAGAAAAATATGAAAAAATAAATCTCCCACCAGTACTATGAATAAAACCTCCCCCCAAACAAATGAGAAGTGGTGTGGCCAAGACTTTTCTCCACTAACAATTTTGAAATAGTGACCTCTGCTGGCCAGTGGGAAACATGAGCCTTCCAGCCAACTCTTTCACAATTGAGCAAGGGTTGAGTCAGCCAGGCTTGGGCTCTGTCCCTGGAACAAAAACCAGGTGTTGCATTACAAGGGACAGAAATCGTCACAAGGGTTACCACGATGTAATTGGGATGTTAACAAAATTAAAGGCTGGCCTTTCCATTTGCTCATCCGCCCAGAAGATTCTTTTTTTTCAAACCCCATGGTCTCCTATTTTTAAAATGTCATAATTGCATGCAAATGTTACAGCTGAAAAACAACGCAAGGGGCATTAAAAATCAATCTTCCATGTAAGCCTCAGATTTTCCAGCATGAAGATCCAAAAGCAGAAGTGGTGACAAATGTGTAGAAAACAGAGTGAAAAAGTCAGAATGCATCATTAAGAATATTACAACAAAAGGAGGAAAACAAATCTTTGGGAATTCATGTCTGATTCAGCTGGGGTAAACAGCCAACTACAAAGGGGGCTTTAAAGAACCCTGCAAACTTCTTACAGATAGGACCCAGAAATCCAATTGGGAAGCCGCCACGACCCTTCACTTCAGGCAGAAGTATACTCGATGGAAGAGGCTACTTAAGAGTCTGCTGGCTGGGCTACTGAGACATGAAACACATTCCCACCGCGTAAGGTGTGAAATAAAACAGAGGTTGCAAACTGGCAGCCGTAGGGCCATGTAGTTTGCTTTGGCACGTGCTCTATTTTTTTTTAATTAATTAGTTTCCAACACTTTAAAAATGGAGATTTCACATCAGAATCTGAATCTGTGCTTTCTTATAAACAGATGGGGAGATCTAGTCCTCTTGGGCCAATACGCTCCCTTCGCGACAACCAGGGCCAAGCAGTGGCGGTCCTCCCTCCAGAGGGGGTGCACGCCCTCCAGGTTGCCGGTATCCCATCCGGTCTGCCTCGCTCCTCATGTCACCTGTCTGGCTTTTGCAAGCCCTTGAGTCTGAGACCCTGGGTTTCAAAAGCCCCAAGGCACTGGGGATGAACTCAATTCAGTTCCAACACGTATCAACCACATGCAAGGCACTTAATATAGGCACTGGGGTTATAAGGAATAAGACATGATCCCCGAACCCCAGGAACTCCGAGGTCGCAGTTTCCAGGGAGCGCTAGTAAACTTTTTTTAAAAAAGATTTATTTATTTGAGAGAGAGAATGAGAGACAGCACGAGAGGGAAGAGGGTCAGAGGGAGAAGCAGACCCCCCGCTGAGCAGGGAGCCCGATGCGGGACTCGATCCCGGGGCTCCAGGATCATGACCTGAGCCGAAGAAACTTGAAATTATAATACATTACCACATGTGCGCTGAAAAGGTATAGAAGTGGTAAAGACTAGAGATTAAATTCACTTTCTAGCTTTCTGAGATGATACCAAGCTCATTGACTTCAGTCTTTCTTCTCTTCTAATCTATGCACTTAAGGGTATAAATCTCCCCCTAAGCACAGCATTAGCTATATCTCCTAAGTGTCAACAAGGATTTTCATGATCACCTGATTAAAATCATTTTTCCCACCCATGTGGTTTCTTCTTTGACCTGTGGGCTATTTTAAGGCGTATTTCTTAATTTCCAAACATATGGAATGTTCTAATTAACACTTTTAACTGATCTCCGCCTTAACTGTCTTACAGTCAAACATACTCTAAATGATTTTAATCCTTTGAAATTTGTTGAGGCTTGCTTTATGGACCCACATCTGGCCAGATGTGTAAATGTTCGATGCAAGCTTGAAGAGAATGCATGTTCTTCAGTTGTTAGACGCAACGTTCCATAGGTGCCCACTGGATCAAGTTTGCTGATCGTGTCATTCAAATATTCTACAGCCTTCCTAATTATTTTATCAGTTGCTAAGAGAGGTGTGTAAAATACCTTGTGATATGGTCGACTTGTCTATTCCTCCTTTTAGGTGGTTCTGTCCATTTTTATGTGTTTTTTAAATTGAGGTATAAAATAGAGAAACCTTACATATACAGTTCAATGAATGTTCATATGTATACACCCACATAATCCAAATCCAGCTACAGAACATTTCCAGCACCTCAGGTTTCCCCACAACTTTCCAAGTCAATATGCTACCCCTCTCCCCATTACCACTATTCTTAGGGTGAAAACATTATTTTACCTGTTCTTGAAACACATATAAATGCAATCACAGTATATATCCCTATATGTCTGTCTCCCTTTGCTTAATATTATGTCTCTGAACTTCATTCACATTGTTTAACACGGCAATAGTTCATTCTTTGGATTGCTGTGTAAAATCGTATTGTAAAAGTTCGGCACATTTATCCATTCTACTATAGTGATGGACATCTGAATTGTCTCCAATCTGGGGCTATTGTGAAAAATCCTGCTACAAGCATCCTTAGTAAATGACTTTTGGTGGGGACGTGCACTAATTTCTCTTGGGCATATACCAATTCGTGGAACTGACAGATTCTAGGATGGGCAAAGGTTTAGCTTTAGTAGTTACTGCTCATTTGTTCACTCCTTCCAGAAATTCTGTGGGAATTTTAGTTGTTCCATATACTCAACACCTGTCATTGTCAGTCTTCTGAAGCCGTTCTGATGGGTGTGTGGTGGGATGTCAGTATAGTTTAAATTTTTATTTCCCTCATAACTAATGGCGCTGAATATCTACCTCCTCTTATAAGCCATTTGAATACCCTTCTTTTTAAGTACCTGTTGTATGGAAGCATTAAATCACTATATTGTACACCTGAAACTAATATCAACACTGTATGTCAACTAAGAGGAATGTAAATAACAACTTCATGGATAGAAAAAAAAAAAAGTGCCTCTTCATCTTTTGCCCATAATTTTGATTGAATGTACTTTGAGGCTGTTATGAGGTGCATTAACATTTAGCACTGTATCTTTCTCATGAACTCAATCTTTTATTTTGAAGTGCCCCTCTTTACCTCTGGTAAGTTTTTTGCCTTGAAGTGGACTTTGTCAAAAATTAATACACCTAGGGTGTCTGGGTGGCTCAGTCGGTTATGCCTCTGCCTTCAGCTCAGGTCATGATCCCAGGGTCCTGGGATCGAGCCCCACATCGGGCTCCCTGCTCAGTGGGGAGCCTGCTTTCCCCTCCGCCTGCCACTCCCCCTGCTTGTGCACTCACTCTCTGTCAAATAAATAAAATCTTTAAAAAAAAAATTAATGCAAGTAGGTCCGCTTCTTTTTTGTGTTTGCATGTTTATCTCTTCCTATCCTTTTATTTTCAACATAGCTATCCTTATGTTTCAAATGTGGCTCTTCTTAGCAGCAAACAGTTGAATTTTGTTTTTTATTTAGTTTGATAATCTTTGTGTTTTAATTTAGTCCATTTCTATTTAATTCAATTACTGACATATTGGGTTTAAATCTGTATCTTACTATGTGCATTCTCTTTTTCCTGCCTATTCTAGATTTTTCCCCTCCTACTTACTTTTATATTTATATAAAATAAATATATATTTATATATGTACATATTTATATATTTATATTGGTATTCCATGCTTTTCCTGCCTGAACTTGAAACTTTTACTATTCTTTCAATGGCTATCCTTAAGTCACAGTGCACCTCCTTTAATATGCCAAAATCTACTACTGGCACTTTTACTCTCTTTCCAATGTAAAGACCTTAGGATATATTCTTTAAAGATTTCATCTATCTATCTATCTATCTATCTATCTATCTATCTATCTATCTATC